>NW_028270142.1:108356398-108505701 GCF_037043375.1 Chiloscyllium plagiosum
CATTAATATTTATTTCCCTGAGTTCCCTTGCCTCCATTTCTTTCTCCTCAGTTAAAATGAATGGGAAATATTCATTTTGTATCTCTCCCGTCTCCTGTCATTCCACACATACACAACCTCATTGATCTTTATAGAGCCCTATTCTCTCCTTAAGAATGAGGAACATCAGTTGCATGGTTGGAGAAGCTGGGATTGAAAAGAAGATAAAGTGGCATTTTCGGTATTCAAAACAATTCTATGGATCTAAAACAATGTTGTAGCTTTTCCACTCAGTAAACAACATATGGATATAAACAATATATGTATATGTATATAAACCGACCGACTCCCACAGCTACCTAGAATACACCTCCTCCTACCCTGCCCCCTGTAAAAACGCCATCCCACATTCCCAATTCCTTCGTCTCCGCCGCATCTGCTCCCAGGAGGACCAGTTCCAAAAACCGTACAACCCAGATGGCCTCCTTCTTCAAGGACCGCAATTTCCCGCCAGACGTAGTCGACGATGCCCTCCACCGCATCTCTTCCACTTCCCGCTCCTCTGCCCTTGAGCCCCGCCCCTCCAACCGCCACCAGGACAGAACCCCACTGGTCCTCACCTACCACCCCACCAACCTCCATGTACAACGTATCGTCCGCCGTCATTTCCACCACCTCCAAACGGACCCCACCACCATGGATATATTTCCCTCCCCTCCCCTATCAGCGTTCCGAAAAGATCACTCCCTCCGTGACTCCCTCGTCAGGTCCACACCCCCCACAAACCCAACCTCCACTCCCAGCACCTTCCCCTGCAACCGCAAGAAATGCAAAACTTGCGCCCACACCTCCCCTCCAAGGCCCCAAGGGACACTTCCATATCTGCCACAAATCCACATGCACCTCCACACACATCATCTATTGCATCCGCTGCACCCGACGTGGCCTCCTCTATATTGGGGAGACAGGCCGCCTACTTGCGGAATGTTTCAGAGAACACCTCTGGGACACCCGGACCAACCAACCCAACCACCCCATAGCCCAACACTTTAACTCCCCCTCCCACTCCACCAAGGACATGCAGGTCCTTGGACTCCTCCATCACCAGACCATGGCAACACGGCGGTTGGAGGAAGAGCGCCTCATCTTCTGCCTGGGAACCCTCCAACCACAAGGGATGAACTCAGATTTCTCCAGTTCCCTCATTTCCCCTCCCCCCACCTTGTCTCAGTCAAATCCCTTGAACTCAGCACCGCCTTCCTAACCTGCAATCTTCTTCCTGACCTCTCCGCCCCCACCCCACTCCGGCATATCACCCTCACCTTGACCTCCCTCCACCTATCGCAATTCCAACTCCCCTCCCCCAAGTTCCTCCTCCCTTCCTTTTATCTTAGCCTGCTGGACACACTTTCCTCATTCCTGAAGAAGGGCTTATGCCCGAAACGTCGATTCTCCTGTTCCCTGGATGCTGCCTGACCTGCTGTGCTTTTCTAGCAACACATTTTCAGCTCTGATCTCCAGCATCTGCAGTCCTCACTTTCTCCTCATATGTATATAAATCCCAAACAATGCACTAGATCTGCATATAAACACCAACCCATACACTACATTTGAATAACAACCTCACAATGTCGAGTAAACAAAAATCTGAAAGAACTGCAGATGCTAGAAATCGGGAAGAAAAACAGAACCTGAA
Source organism: Chiloscyllium plagiosum (assembly GCF_037043375.1). Taxonomy (NCBI): domain Eukaryota; kingdom Metazoa; phylum Chordata; class Chondrichthyes; order Orectolobiformes; family Hemiscylliidae; genus Chiloscyllium; species Chiloscyllium plagiosum. The sequence goes on from NW_028270142.1 coordinate 108,358,074, forward strand.
ACTTCAGGACTGAAGAAGGACCACTGGATGCAAAATGTTAACCCAGCTTTCTCTCCACAGATGCTATCAAACCTGAATGGGAGAAATTCCTGGTTAGTTGTAATGGAAAGAACATGAGAGCTTCTACCATCATTATCTGTAGCACTAGACTGTAAGAAGCAGGTAAAAGTGCATAGTGCCATAACACTCAGCCTCCCTTAGTGAACCACAACACACCATCACTGTAGAATATCTGTACAACTCTACACTGTAGAGCACATTTGACTGTTCCACTCACAGAGACCCTTCTGCTGGATATAACCACACACTGTACATAACCCCACTTCATCTGTACACGCTGTACCCACTCTGTATACTATATCAGCATAACATACACACACTGTAGAATTCATCTCATCGCCACACCCTATGCTACATCTGTATATAAATTCCCCTTTGTACATCATATCAGTATATTTCCCCAAATTGAACACTACATTTGTATCTCATCCCAGACTATACAGTACATCCATGTATAAACCCACATTGTATATTTGATGTGCATATAATCCCCACACTGTACAGTGTATTTGGATTCCTACTCCACAGTACATCTGAATATCAATTCCATAATTTATATTATGTCTGCACATAATCCTACACTGTACAATTTATCAATAAATCAAGTCAAGTCACGGCAGTCTTACCAGACAATAGGGCTGTTTTCTTATTGGAGAGAGAGAGAGAGAGAGAGAGAGAGAGAGAGAATTAATGGTGATTTAACCATGAGGGTGACTATACTCCAGCAAAGGGAAAGGTTGAGAAGAAGAGTCCTTCATGGTAACCTCAGCTGGTGATAGGAATTGAATCCAGGCTGTTGGAATCACACTGCTTCGCAAACCAACCATCCAGCAAACAGACCCCCCCCACCCGCCATCTCTAAATTACCCCAATGCTGAACAATACATCTGTACATTACAAGACTAAATGATATACAATGAATGGTAGGATTCTGAGAAGTGGAGAGGATAGATGGATGTTGGAGTGCACGTCCACAGATTCCTAAATTTGGCTGGACAATTGGAGATGGTGACCAGAAAGGCATATAGGACGTATGTTTCATTAGTTGAAGCACAGAACATTAAAGCGGAGGGGGTGATGATGAACTAATTAAAACATGAATTAGACCAGAGCTCAAGTACTGTCTGCGGTTTTAGTTGCTGCATTGTAGGAAAGATGTGATTGCAATCGAGATGATTTATGAACATGTTGCCTGAACTCAAAAATTTTATTGATGAAAAAAGATTGGATAGGTTAAGTTTAGACACCGAGGAAACACCTATTTGAAGAGTAATCAATTGAGAGGTCTGGATAGAATGGATATCAATGTCCAGTTTAGGGATAGATAACAAGACAGAATAGATTCAGAGTAAAACATCAGAGATATAAAAGGAACTCAGAAAAAATCTTTTCACTCAGAGGATGGTAGGGATCTGGCATTTACTGCCTGAAAATGTGTTGGAGGCAGAAACACTCATATCACTTTAAAAACTCCTTGGATATGCACTTAGAATGCTGAAACTCAAAAGGTTACAAACATAGAGCTGAGAAACATGGTTAGGCAGGATCAGCCACCAGTCACTATGAAACAAGTTTCCTCTATCCTGCTGTCAGTTTCTATGACTATTTTATTTTATCTAAGCTTATCATCACCTAACTGTACAATGCATCTATAGATAAATTCGCACTTCTGACATGCTCACAGGCACATTACCTGGGTAAACATCCCATCTTTGAACACTGTTGTTTATATAACCAACACACAAACAGTCAGGGAGAAATAGGAGAGCAGACCGGTAAGTAATTTCAAAGAAGTAAAAAACTAAAAGAGTAATAATAATAGGAGATTACAACTTCTAAAATATTAATTCAGACAGATAAAGTGTGAAAGGATTACAGAAGGTGGAATTCTTAAAATGTATCCAGGAGAATCTTTTTGAGTCATAGAATCACAGAATCCCTACTGTGTGGAAATAGGCCATTCGGTCCAACAAGTCCATACTGACCCTCCGAAGAGTAACCCACCCAGACCCATTCCCCTCCCCAATTATTCTACATTTACCCCTGACTAATGCACCTACCCCACACATCCCTGAACACTATGGGCAATTTAGTATGGCCAATTCACTTAACTTGCACATCTTTGGGGTTAGTTTGTATAATGTCCCAAAAGAAAAAGGGCAGTGCTGGACCTAGTTTTAGGGAATGAAGTCAGACATGTGGTTGAAAGCTTAGTGGAAGAACAATTCAATGATAGTAACCATAACTCAGGAAGATTCAAGGTAGTCATGGAAAAAAGACAAAGAGAAAACAGAAATAAAGGTTCTGAATTGGGTCAAGGCAGATTTTAATATGATAAGACAAGATCCAAAGAGAAATGGCTGCGCTTATTTTGTGGGAAAACCTATGTCAGAACAGTAGGAGACATTCAAAAAGGGAAAATTGAAAGGCAGGACCAACATTTTCTGTTAACAAAGAAGAGTGGAACTAAATATTCAGAGAACCCTGGATGTTGAGGAATAGACAGGGTTGGATTAGAAAAAAGGGGACACTTACGACAGATACCGTGAGTTCAGTACACTAGAATCGCTAGAGATGTTTAGAAAGAGTAAGGGGATAAATAAAAATAAATTAGCAAATCAAAGACAGGGCATGAGAAAACATTGGCAAGGATAACAAAGAAAAAATTCAAATGCATTTTATAAGAATATATGGGGCAAAAGGATAACCAGGGTAAAATTGGACCCATTAGAGGCATCAATGGAAAACCGTCTCTGGAGCCAAAAGACACATATGAGATTTTAAATGAGTATTCAGAATGAAGAAGAACATTTAAGTATATGAATCAAGGATGGAACTGTGACATACTTGGACAAAATACAATAGAGTGAAAGAGGTTTTAGTGATTTATCGGCCTTAAAATTGGATAAGTCCTTAAGCCCAAGTGAGATAAATCCCACGCTGCTGTAGGAGATTGTAGGACCCTGACAACAATTTTCAAATCTTCTTTGGAGCATTGTGAGAAGATTGTAGGACAGCTAACAAGATGCCATTATTCCAATAGGGATAAACCAGGAATCTATAGGCCAGTGAGACTAACATCAGTGCGAAGGAAACTATTGAAAACAGTTCTGAGAGACAGATTTGATCTCCATGTAGAGAAGATGGGATTAATCAAGGATAGTGAGAATGGCTTTGGCACATTGAAATCATATTCAATGGTTTTAATTAAATCTTTCAAGGAGATGACGAGATGCATGGATGAGGATAGTGCAATGGATGCAGTATACATGGACTTCAGGAAGGCATTTGACAAGGACTCACATGGGAGATCAGTCAAGAAGGTAGGAGCTCATGGGATCCTGGGCAATTTGACAAAATGGATCCAAAATTAGTTGACTGTCAGGAGGCAAAGGGTAATGGTCAATGGTTGTTTTTGTGACTAGAAGTCTGTGTCCAATGGCATAACACAGGGTTCAATGTTGAGTCCCCTGCTGTTTGTAGTGCCCCTGTGTGGGAGTATTTCAGCTTTGAGGAAAAACTAGATAGGCTGGGGTTATTTTCCTTTGAACACAGAGGTGAAAACATTGTGGGGGAAGCCTTATTGAGTTGTACAAAATTATGGAAGTCGTAGTTAGGATAAATAGGAAGCTTTCTCTTCAGTAGAGAGATCAATAACCAGGAGGCATAGATTTAAGGTTAAGGGTAGGAAATTTGAAAGGGATTCAATGAAGAATTTTTCACTGGAGTATGGTGGGTATCTAGAACTTACTGCCTGAAAAGGTGATAGCGAGGGGAACCAACACAACATGCAACAAGTATTTAGATGATCCAATGAAGCACCAGAGCATACAAATTGTGGGCCATGTGCTGAAAAATCAAACTGAAGTAGATAGGTGCTTAATAACAAGTGCGGACAGTGCAATGAGCAGAATGGCCTCTTTCTGTGATATAAATTCTTTACACTGGGACTCTATAACACCCAAACTATACACTGTATCTGTGATACAACTCCTCAAACGACATAACATCTCTACGCAACCCTAAACTTTACACTACATTTGTACAATCACACCGTGGATGAAATCTGAATATAGCCACCTCCATCCAAAATCTCACAAAGGAGACCAAAGATGCACACCACCTCACACTGCCCCACCCAGTAACTCTACATTGGTATTTAATGACTGTTTGATGTTGAAACATTGTAGATAAATTAGATTCTTAACTTTGGTCTATTTGATGCATATGTAGAGTATTTGGCAAATGTATGTGTCTGCGTGCATTGTGCAATGACTGTAATGGTTGTATGATCATAATTGGCAGAGACACGTTGAATTCTACTGTTGCTGAAGCTGTACCATTATCATCCAATGCTGTGCAGAAGATGTACTACCTTGTGTCAAGACACATGTTACATGAAGTCTGTATCAGCCAAGGACTGCAAACCCCCTCTGCCCTATATTCAACTCCTTTTTTCTCTGTCTCTCTTAAGGATGTGATGGTTCTGAATCAGTAAATACCAAGGTGATTTTGGCTACAATATAGAAAGAAATTACTGGCTCACACAGAGCAGACATCTTAACTGGCAAATTCTAACACAGGCAACAAGAAAGAGAACAAAAAAAGACAAAGCTGCTGGTTATCTTTTCCATCAGAAGTGGTTTAGAATACAGGGAATGTCACGGTGTGCAAAAATAAGGTGTGATGGTAATAGTCACAAACATGCAATATTATCGTTACTTCTTTATAGGAATCAATAATAATTTATACCTCAATCTGTGTAAGAACCTGATCAACAAATGCCAGTTTTTGTATTATATGTATAAAAAATGCATTCATGATCTCTAACCAATCTGTATTCTGTCTTTATTAAACTGACCACCAATCTAGATCACCCCACCTTTATACAATCTAAATATACAGCATATATTACTGAACAATTGGTACTTATATATACAATACAGAAGACAAATTTACATTATTCTACCTGAACCATTTAAAACAGATACTCCAACATACAACCCATTCAACCTTCATCACTGAATCTAAACACAGTACACATTACCAAATATTATTTATATTTTCCAATATGCATTTGGTACATAACATCAATCTACATTGCCATTCCACATTTAATCTATATTTCCCAAGATGTATAAAATCTTTATACCTAATCCGCACGCAAATATCTGTACTCAATCTATGTAACTGGCATTCCTCACCTACATGCAAATTATATTATTCCAATCTCTATATATTCAAACTAGATAAACATATATAACCTCATTGGTATGTAGAAATTTCCCAATCCAACCTATACACAGTCTATCTATATAAGTCAGCCTTTATACAACTCATATTACCCAATCTGTATATAACCCATATTATTCGACCACACAAATCGGTATATAACCCATATTGCCAAAGCTATATAGAATTTACATTGCCGAATGTACAACCTATAATCGCCCAATTTACGTAGATCACACGATCGATATTGTCAAATGTACATACAGCACTTTCAAAATTGCCCAGTCTGAATATAACCGAGACTACCCATTCAATATAGTATAGCTCTCATAATATAGAGCTCACAGGGAAGGCTGGGAGGGACTGGTTCCACATCTGATTATTTCTGATACATCAGTTGTTTGAGATGAAGCTTCTTTCCGTGTCTTTGATGCAAGTGTTGCATGTGGAACCGCCACCTCCCCCTCTCCTTTAAATCATTCCTCCACATTATATTGCAATCCCATCGAAGCTCCATCCCTGTATCCTATTTATAGCAAGTTGGACTGTGGAGGCATTTAAAGACCATTGGGATCAACAGCTTTACCATATATTACACTGTAGGCAGGAAGGTTTGATCAGAAGGAGAGACAAAAGCTGGTGATGACCGCCACGCTCGCCACATCCAGGAGGAATGGGTTCCCCTCAGTCACTGCCACAAGTTTATCAGTTACTCACCGGTAATAGCCGCTTCCATGAAGTGGACGGAGAGAGCCCAGGCAAACAGAAGCAGCTGCCAGCCTTGCAGGCTGCAGCGGGGTTTACCCTTAATCCTCATGTCCATGTTGGAATATCTCGATTCTCTCGGCTCCCAAGCAACCAAACTTCCAACTTCTCTCTATTATGATTTTTTTAAAAAATTAGATTCTGCACTTCTTCATCTTTTGTTTTAATTCGGTTGGATTGTTTGGGGGGTGGGGTAGGGGAGGGGAAGGGTGAGGTCCACACACACTGTTGGAGAAGATGAGAATCCAATTAATCCGTGGGTTTAGTTCTCTCTCTCTCTCGGTGTCTGTGCTGCAGACGTAGCTATGACGCGCCCTGGCTGTTTCTCGCCTTAACCCCACATCTAGCATTCACTCTCACACTCCCCTCCAGTCTAAGCCCCACTTTACTCAGCGTTGTTGCAGTGGACAGACTGGGAGATGGCGCCTATAAAACAGCATTACAGTAATCGGTTTACACTCTGCAATCTGGATTATTTAGACGTTGAATTGATTCAAACAGACAGACCGCGGTGTGCACCACTCAGCTCCCTCATCGTTAGTGATTCATGTTGGGCAGCGGGGAAAAGGCTTGTCGCTGTGAATGGATGAGTGAACCTCCAACAGCTCTCTATCTCTCACACACACTCATTCAACTCTTATCCTCTCTCACATACACATTCCATTTGCACTCTCGTCCAGACACGTTCTCACATACATTCGGCCCCACGCATACTCACACATTCACACACGCTCACACACACTGACATTCACACACACTCACAGTCACATTCTCGCACTCACATTCACACACACACACTCACATACACACGGTTTGAAACCCATACATGTTCTACATTTTCACACGCACACACATACATTGTCAAATGTTGGAATCCCTTTGTAGATTTACATGGGGGGTCGAGCTCGGACGATGCCGACTGAATGTGACAACCATTCCCTTGCCTTTAAAACGCATCATCTCGAATTGCTTAGCAACGCGCCCTTTCTAGATGGCAATGGGAATGCGAGAAGAATCTGCAATGTCTCTATCCCCTACCCCTCCTACCCACGGTCTGTAGAGTGAGGGAAGTGGGTGGAACTTGATGAATTTGTTAACGCGTCTCAGGCAGCAGGACATAGGGGTCTGACCGGACTGGGATGAAGACATTGTCTCCCTGTTTAGGAAATGATGAAAAGGAGACTAAAGAGTAGCGCAGAAAGTGGGCGAAAAACAGAGAAGGAAGAGATATAAAAGAGAGAAAGGGGAGAGGGAAGGCTACAGAAACATTTATTTATTTCTATGGCTGGGCTGCAGAGTTCGAACTGTAGGTCATAGAGATATACAGCACGGAAACAAACCCTTCCGTCCAACTCGTCCATGCCAACCAGATATCCGAAATTAATCTAGTCCCATTTTCCAGCACTTGGCCCATATCCTTCTAAACCTTCTTATTCATGTACTCATCCAAATGTCTTTTAAATGCTGTGTTGTAACTCCACCACTCCCTCTGGCAGCTCATTTCATACAAGTACCACCCTCTGCTCGAAAAAGTTGCCCCTTAGTTCTCTTTTATATCTTTCCCCTTTTACCTTAGTACTGGACTCCCTCAACCAAGGGAAAAAAAAACCTTGTCTATCTTATCCATGCCCCTCATAATTTTATAAACCTCTGTAAAATCATCCCTCAGCCTACAATGCTCCAAGGAAAACAGCCCCAGCCTATTCAGCCTCTCCCTATAGCTCAAACCATCCAACCCTGACAACATCCTTGTAAATCTTTTCTAAATGTTTTCAAGTTTCACAACATCTTTCCTATAGGAGGGAGACCAGAATTGCTGGCAATATTCCAACAGTGGTCTAACAGCCATAACATGACCTCCCACCTCCTGTACTCAATACTCTGACCAATAAAGGAAAGCATACCAAACGGCCTTCTTCACTATCCTATCTGCCTACGACTCCACTTTCAAGGAACTATAACCCTGAAATCCAAGGTCTCTTTGTCCAGCAACACTCCCCAGGACCTTACCATTAAGTGAGTAAGTCCTGCCCTGATTTGCCTTTCCAAAGTGCAGCAACTCACATTCATCTAAATTAAACTCCATCTGCCACTCCTCAGCAAATTGGCCCATCTGATCAACATCCAGTCATACTCTGAGGTAACCTTCTTTGTTGTCCACTACACCTCTAATTTTGGTGTCATCTGCAAACTTACTAACTTTACCTTCCATGATCATATCCAAATCATTTATATAAATGATTAAACGTAATGGACCCAGCACCACACCACTGGCCACAGGCTTCCAGCCTGAAAAACAATCCTCCACCACCACGCTCTGTCTTCTACATTCAAGCCATTTCTGTGTCCAAGTAGCTGGTTCTCCCTATATTCCATGTGATCTAACCTTGTGATCAATCCATTAACAGATGATAAATAGGGATCATATCATGGAAAAAATCAATTAAAGTCAGTAAAAATTAATCTATTCACACTGAGGAACAAGGAGTAAAAAGAGGAAGGGCAGTTCAGGTTTTAGTCCCATTAAACTGTGAGACCCCATCAGTGTAATGTTAGTGTAAAACACAAGTGACATCTCCTGCCAATCTGTCACCAAACATCTATCAAACCAACCAAAAAAGAACTGCAGCAAAAACAGGAACATCTGGAGACACTCAGTGGGTCTGTCCGCATCTGTGGAGAGAAAGCAGAGTTAATGTTTCAGGTCCAGTGACACTTGTTATCCACCTATTGACTCACACCAGATACCCCAGGTCATTTCAGAGGACAGAATCTTACAGTATATCATTCAGTCTATCATGTCTATGCCTGCTCTGTAAAAGAGCTGCCCAGCTTTACCTCTGGCAATTGATTGCCTCAACACAGCATGTTGAAGGCTCCTTGGATCACCAGCTCATCCAACATCAACAAGTACATACCAAACAAGAATTACTGCAGAAGAAATGCTCAGAATTTCACATAGAGTCACATAGAGTCACACACCATGGAAACAGATCCTTCAGTCCAACATCTCATACATGTTCCCAAACTTAACTTGTCCCACTTGCTTGCATTGGCCGATATTGCTTCAAACCTTTCCTTTTCATGTATTTATCCAAATGTCTTTTGAATATAACTGTACCTGCATCCACCTCTTCCTCTGGCAGTTTGTCCCACACACTAACTACTCTGTGTAAAAACAAAATTGCTCCTTATGTCCTTTTTGAATCTTTCTCCTCTCACCTTAAAAACTACGCCCACTCACTTGGAAGTTGTGCACTTTAGGGAAAAGACCTTTGCTATTCACCTTATCTAAGCTCCTCATGATTTTATAAAACTCTATAAGATCACCCTTCAACCTCCTATGCTCCAGCAAAAAAAATTCCAAGCCTATTTTTATAACTCAAACCCTCCCTTCATGGTAACATCCTGGTAAATCTTTACTGAACCTTTTCCAGTTTAATAATATCCTTCCTAAAACAGGGCAACCAGAACTGCACACAGCAGCAACGTCCTGTACAACCTCAACATGATGTCCCAACTCCTAAGCTCAAAGATGAGTCCATGACACATACACATCTGGAGAGTAATGGTTGTTTTCAGGTTTGCATGGTTGAGTTAAATGCCTGGCCTGAACAAAATGGCAGAAAGAACGAAAAAGAAGCACCTACCTTAATGGTGAGAGATTGCAGAGCTCTGAGATTCAGGGGGCTCTGGGTGACCTAGTGTATAAATCACAGAAGGCTTGTATGCAGGTACAGCATGTAATTGGGAACACTAAGAGAACATTATCATTTATCGCAAGGGTAACTGAATACAAAAGTAGGAGTTAATGCTTCAGCTATTTGCACTGGTGAGATGCATATGGAATTTGCATTATTTAAGAAAGGATGTAAATGCATTAAAAGTCATTCAGATAATATTCAGCCCATTCAGCCCAAGACTAATATCTGGAAAGGGAAGGTTGTCTTATGAGAAAGGGTTGCATAGGCTAGACTTATGTCTGCTGGTAAAAAGGCCGACAGATGACGATAACCTGATTGAAAGATGTAAGATTCTGGTGAGTTTTGACAGGGTAAATGTGAAGGTAATTATTTTGTCAACAACTGGGGATCATTTTTTTAAAAATCAGGTGTCCCTTTTAAATCAGAGATTAGGCAATGCATGTTTGTTTTTTCTCTCAGAGAGTGGTGAGCCTTTGAAATTCACTTCTTGAAAAGGTGACGGAAGCAAAGTCTTTGACTAGTGTAAGGCAGAGATGGGATTCTTGACAAACAACAAGATGAAAGGTAACCAAGGTGGCTAGGAATTTGGATTTGAGGTTAAAATCAAATCAATCTCATTGATTGGTGGAGCAGACCTGAAGGGCCAAATGGCCTGCTCCTGCAGCTTGGTCTGTTGTTACACTGTTACTTTCTGCTGTGCTGAAAGAATTTATGAAACAGAAGGCAGGACATCCATATATACCGTGCCCTTCTCAACATCGGGACATTCCAAAATGTGTAGCTGTCCACTCGTTGGTGTAAAATAAAAGTGGCTGCTAATTTCCACTAAAGACAATGAGACAATTTGTCATTGTGGCATTGGCTGATGGCAAAATTGTTGGCCAGGGTCTGAGAAATACCCATCCCCTCCCCATTTTCTATTTTTCACCAAGTGCTTTGGGAGTCGAAGGGAGCAAATATAGATATCTGACACGCAAAACCAGCACTTCTGGCATTTTTCCATTCCTGACAATGAGGTGTTTAGAGTAGGTTTGAATCTACACCCACCAGATTCTGAGATTACAGCATTAATCACTGTGACACAGCTCCTCACTGTCCTGCACACTTGGAGACACCAGCAGCCAAGGCTGCTGTTAGATATATTGGGTACTGCTGCCAAAGCTTTGAAACAAATACATGATTATTCATTACAGTTAAATCTCCTCTTAGTGCGACATGTACAGGTGGGATTGTTGCTCCAGCGGGTTCTGATTCAGACAGCAGTTTAACGGCTGCCTGAAGTGATGAGAATCTACCAACTCAAGGAAAAGTGCAGAGTCTAGATTAGAGTGGTGCTGGAAAAGTACAGCAAATCAGGCAGCATTCCTGATGAAGGGCTTTTGCCCGAAACATTGGTTTTCCTGCTCCATGGATGCTGCCTGACCTGCTGTGCATTTCCAGCACCACTCTAATCTAGACTCTGATCTCCAGCATCTGCAGTCCTCACTCTTGCCTCAAGGAAGAGTGCAGCCTCTTCATAACTGACTAAAAATCTCCAGCACATTGTAATTTCTAATAACCAATGTTTTGCATAAAAGAAGTGTATGTTTTGCTGGAGAATGTAGCTGTGTGCCACAAACAATGGGACTCTGTCAACCATGATGGGAAGAAAAAGATCAGCCGCTCAGGGAAGCCTGATCGAATTTGATAATATCTGTGGTTACATTTCAATGACATAAATATCCCACCCGTAGCCCCGAGCTCATGGTTCACAGTCCTAAGCCACTCCTGGGAGAGTCAAAGGTTAAGCCAAGGGAGAAAATAAACCAACAATGAGGGGGAAAAATACAAAACCAGGAAGTGCTGGGAATACTCAGTGGCTTTGGCATCTTCAGTGGAGAGAGTTAACCTTTTTTTAGATCAAACATGCCTCTTCTATTCTGAGGAAGAGTCACAGAATCTCCAAATTGTTTCAGCACTGGAGGCCATTCAGCCCATCATGTCTGCATTATCTTTTGGAATAAGTAATCCATCCACTGCCGGTCTCCTTTTCAGGTGAAAGTCCAATTTCACACTGTCCATGTGATAGAAACCAGTCTAGGAGATTACATTGTGAAATCAATTATTAATCCACTTACCTTCCGTAAAATGCAATATGAGCTGAGAACCAGTCCTGCTCCCGAGTACAGGCGATAAAACAGAGCAATGGGATCTTGATCAGATGAGCCAATGAGCTGAGGAGTATCAGATGGAGTTTAATTTAGATAAATGTGAGGTGCTGCATTTTGGAAAAGCAAATCAGCACAGGACTTATACACTTAATGGTAAGGTCCCAGGGAGTGTTGCAGAACAAAGAGACCTTGGAGTGCAGGTTCATAGCTCCTTGAAAGTAGAGTCACAGGTAGATAGGATAGTGAAGAAGGCATTTGATAAGCTTTCCTTTATTGGTCAGAGTATTGAGTACAGGGGTTGGGAGGTCATGTTGCGGTGGTACAGGACATTGGTTGGGCCACTTTTCAAATATTGCCAGCAATTCTAGTCTCCTTCCTATCGGAAAGATGTTGTGAAACTTGAAAGGGTTCATAAAAAATTTATAAGGATGTTGCCAGGGTTGGAGGATCTGTGCTATAGGGAGAGGCTGAACAGGCTGGAGCTGTTTTCCCTGGAGCATTGGAGGCTGAGGGGTGATCTTACAAAGGTTTATAAAATCATGAGGAGCATAGATATGATAAACAGACAAGGTCTTTTGTGTTAGGGAGTCCAGAACTAGAGGGCAAAGAAAAAATTAGGTATGAAGGTAAACTGGCCAAAAATATAAAGGAGGATAGTAAAGGCTTTTTTTAGGTATGTGAAAAGAAAAAAAATGGTTAAGACTAAAATTGGGCCCTTGAAGATGAAACGGGTAAATTTATTACGGGGAACAAAGAAATGGCAGAAGAGTTGAATTGCTACTTTAGATCTTCACTGGGGAAGACACGAGCAATCTCCCAGATGTAATAGTGGCTGAAGGAGCTGAACTGAAGAGAATTTATATTAGGCAGGAAATGGTGGTGGAGAGATTGTTAGGTCTGAAGGCTGATAAGTCCCCGGGCCCTGATGGTTTGCATCCCAGGGTACTGAAGGAAGTGGCTCGAGAAATCATGGATGCATTGGTGATCATTTTCCAATGTTCTATAGATTCAGGATCAGTTCCTGCGGATTGGAGGGTGGCTAATGTTGTCCCACTTTTTAAGAAAGGAGGGAGAGAGAAAACAGAGAATTATAGACCAGTTAGTATGACCTCAGTGGTGGGAAAAATGCTGGAGTCAATTATAAAGGATGAAATTACAACACATCTGGATAGCAGTAACAGGATAGGTCAGAGTCAGCATGGATTTATGAAGGGGAAATCATGCTTGACTAACCTTCTGGAATTTTTTGAGGATGTAACTAATGAAAATGGACAAGGGAGATCCAGTGGATGTAGTATACCTGGACTTTCAGAAAGCCTTTGATAAAGTCCCACATAGGAGGTTAGTGAGCAAAATTAGGGCACATGGTATTAGGGGCAAAATACTGACATGGATTGAAAATTGGTTGACTGACAGGAAACAAAGAGTAGTGATAAACGGCTCCCTTTCGGAATGGCAGGCGGTAACCAGTGGTGTGCTGCAGGAATCAGTGCTGGGTCCGCAGCTTTTTACAATGTATATTAATGATATCGATGAAGGTATTAAAAGTAATATTAGCAAATTTGCTGATGACACAAAGCTGGGTGGCAGGGTGAAATGTGAGGAGGATGTTAGGAGAATACAGGGTGACCTGGATAGGCTAGGTGAGTGGACGGATGCATGGCAGATGCAGTTTAATGTGGATAAATGTGTGGTTATCCACTTTGGTGGCAAGAACAGGAAGGCAGATTACTACCTAAATGGAGTCAAGTTAGGTAAAGGGGCAGTACAATGAGATCTAGGTGTTCTTGTACATCAGTCAATGAAAGCAAGCATGCAGGTACAGCAGGCAATGAAGAAAGCTAATAGCATGCTGGCCTTCATAACAAGAGGAATTGAGGATAGAAGCAAAGAGGTCCTTCTGCAGCTGTACAGGGCCCTGGTGAGACCGCACCTGGAATGTGTGCACAGTTTTGGTCTCCAAATTTGAGGAAAGACATTCTGGCTATTGAGGGAGTGCAGCGTAGGTTCATGAGTTCAATTCCCGGAATGGCAGGACTATCTTACGCTGAAAGATTGGAGTGACTGGGCTTGTACACGCTTGGGTTTAGAAGGCCGAGAAGGTATCTGATTGAGACGTATAAGATTATTAAAGGATTGGACATTCTGGAGGCAGGAAGCATGTTTCCCCTGATGGGTGAGTCCCAAACCAGAGGACACAGTTAAAAAATAGTAGGCCACTTAGAACAGAGTTGAGTGGTGGGTGTATGGAATGCTCTGCCCCAGAAGGCTGTGGAGGCCAAATCTCTGGATACTTTCAAGAAAGAGTTGAATAGAGCTCTTAAGGATAGTGGAATCAAGGGTTATGGGGATAAGGCAGGAACAGGATATTGATTGAGGATGATCAGCCATGGTCATAATGAACAGTGGTGCTGGCATGAAGGGCAGAATGGCCTACTCCTGCACCTATTATCTATTGGCATAGGTTTAGGGTGAGGGGGAAAGATATATAAGAGGCAACGTTTTCACACAGAGGGTGGAATGAGCTGCCAGAGGAAGTGGCGGAGGCTAGTACAATTGCAACATTTAAAAGGCATCTGGAATGGAACATGAAAAGGAAGGGTTTGGAGGGATATGTGCCAAGTGCTGGCAAATGGGACTAGATTGGGTTGGGATATCTGGTCGGCATGGACGAGTTGGACTGAAGGGTCTGTTTCTGTGCTGTACATCTCTATGACTCTATGACTAAGTAAACACTTCAAAAGACGATAGGTGCTCAAAGCTCACTGTTCTCTGGAGAAAAGCATTAGTCAATACCTTTTAATTCCAATTTCCCTTTAAATAGTTCAAACGCATGTCACTGACCTCACTAATCCATCAAACTGAATCAATATTTCAGTAACCATGTAACTCAGCTTTTATTATTTTACATGCCTCTAGATAAATACCTCAGAGTACAATGGGATCTTGATCAAATGGGCGAATGGGCTGAGGAGTGGCAGATGGAGTTTAATTTAGATAAATGCGAGGTGCTGCATTTTGGGAAAGCAAATCTCAGCAGGACTTATACTTGATGGTAAGATCCGAGGGAGTGTTGCTGAACAAAGAGACCTTGGAGTGCAGGTTCATAGCTCCTTGAAAGTGGAGTCGCAGGAAGATAGGATAGTGAGGAAGGTGTTTGGTATGCTTTCCTTTATTGGTCAGAGTACTGAGTACAGGAGTTGGGAGGTCATGCTGTGGCTGTACAGGACATTGGTTAGGCCACTTTTCGAATATTGCGAACAATTCTGGTCTCCTTCCTATCGGAAAGATGTTGTGAAACTTGAAAGAGTTCAGAAAAGATTTACAAGGATGTTGCCAGGGTTGGAGGATTTGAGCTATAGGAGAGGCTGAATAGGCTGGGGCTGTTTTCCCTGGAGCATTGGAGGCTGAGGAGTGACCTTACGAAGGTTTATAAAATCATGAGGGGCATGGATAGGATAAATAGACAAGGTCTTTTTGCTGGGTCGGGGGAGTCCAGAACTAAAGGGCAGAGGTTTAGGGTGAGAGGGCAAGATATAAAAGAGAGCTAAGTTGCAACTATTTCACACAGAGGGTGATATAGAGTGAGCTGCCAGAGGAAGTGGTGGAGGCTGGTACAGTTACAGCATTTAAAAGGTATCTGGATGGGTCGTTGAAAAGGAGGCGTTTGGAGGGATATGGGCCAAATGCTGGCAGGTGGGACTAGATTGGGTAGGGATAACTGGTCGGCATGGACAAGTTGGACCGAAGGGTTTGTTTCTGTGCTGTATATCTCTATGACTCTATAACTAAGTAAACACTTCAAAAGACGATAGGTGCTCACAGCTCACTGCTCTCTGGAGAAAAGCATAAATCAATACCTTTTAATTCCAATTTCCCTTTAAATAGTTTAAACGCATGTCACTGACCTCACTAATCCATCAAACTGAATCAATGTATCAGTAACCATGTAACTCAGCTTTTATTATTTTACATACCTCTAGATTTATAGTTAGTTCAATAGATCTGATCCCTCAACATCTTTAACATCAGCACTATCCCACTGTTCTCAGTATGAGGTCAGAATTACAATGACACCGTATTATCAGATGAGCTTAAAGATGTAATTTTAGAACGATTGTCTCAGCTTTGCACAAAATTCAGAGAAAGTCCTGCCTCTTGCCTCAACATATCCGCATGGAGTGCGTTATGTCTGAAGTAAGTGTAGATGCTGGACAGACTGGTTCACAATGGAGTAAACAATTGAACCCCATGAAATCAAGGGAGGCTTCATACAGTAAACAGGCTCATCCTCTCCCATGGACAAAGATAAGTCATCAGGTCTGCCCAGGCTTGTTCAGTTGGGTTATTCTTGTATCTTTTCTATCTCAAGCGATTAGTACTGTTACTCAACAGTATGGTCGATATATATTAAAAGCAGGGCGTCAACACAGGACCTGAATCCCGGAGGGAAGGAGTATTGGAGCTTGATGTTTGAATGGCATTTCTCAGGTAGAAACCTAATGGGCGGGAGGCGAGGGTGGGGATTGTGATTGCTGCCACCATTGGCCGGGAGATTGAGCAAGCGGCCAAGCCTCTCTGGTGTCTGTCTCCCACCTGAGGGTGATATTGAAAATTCACACCTGTGTGCTCGAGATTGAGACAGACTCGACTTCCCCCAGGAAGTCAGGTCATGTTTGGAAAAGGGAATCGGTGTAATAATGTGGGCACCACTGACACAAGGAAATTTCCTTTCGCACTTCCTAGTTACATTTTTTAACTGACTGCAACTACACTGAGAAAATTCCTTATAAGTCGTTGATAACATTGTGTCACTCAATTTATATTGTGCACTTTAGCATGTCAAAGTGCTTTACAGCTAATTAAATATTTACTAATGTGGCCACTATTGCAATGTGGGAAGTGGGATCCATATTGCCCGAAACAAATTTTCATAAGCAGCAATAACCTGCTGTGCTCTTCCAGCACCACTAATCCAGAATCTGGTTTCCAGCATCTGCAGTCATTGGGTTTACCTAGCACACTCACAGTACTGACCCATGACGGTGCAGCACATTCTCAGTACTGACTCCTGACAGTGCAGCATAGACTCAGTACTGACCCCTGACAGAGCAGCACAGTCTCAGTACTAACTCCTAACAGAGCAGGTAAAAACAATGACTGTAAACACTGGAAACCAGATTCTGGATTAGTGGTGCTGGAAGAGCA
This sequence comes from Chiloscyllium plagiosum, assembly GCF_037043375.1. Classification (NCBI taxonomy): domain Eukaryota; kingdom Metazoa; phylum Chordata; class Chondrichthyes; order Orectolobiformes; family Hemiscylliidae; genus Chiloscyllium; species Chiloscyllium plagiosum. The sequence continues at coordinate 108,375,193 of NW_028270142.1, forward strand.
CAGCAGTTCAGGCAGCATCCAAGGAGCTTCGAAATCGACGTTTCAGGCAAAAGCCCTTCATCAGCCCTTCCTAACAGAGGAGAACACACTAGGTACTGACCCCTGATGGTGCAGCACATTCTCAGTACTGTCACCTGACAGTGCAGCACTGTCTCAGTACTGACCCCTGACAGTGCAGAACCATCTCAGTACTGACCCCTGACGGTGCAGCACATTATCAGTATTGACTCCTGAAAGAGTAGCACACTCTCAGTACTGTCCCTGGACATGGCAGCGCATTCTTAGTACTGACCCCATATGGTGCAGCAAATTCTCAGTAATGATCCCTGATGGTGCAGATCACATTCAGTACCGACCCCTGACAGAGCAGCACATTCTCAGGACTGACCCCTGACAGTGCAGCACATCCTCAGTACAGACCTCTGACAGTGCAGCACAGTCTAAGTACTGACCCGGACAGTGCAGCACTGTCTAAGAACTGACCCCTGATAGTGCAGCACAGTCTCAGTACTGACCCCTGACAGTGCAGCACAGTCTCAGTACTGACCCCTGACAGTGCAGCACACTCTCAGTACTGACCCCTGACAGAGCAGCACAGTCTCAGTACTGACCCCTGACAGTGCAGCACACTCTCAGTAGTGACCCCTGACAGAGCAGAACAGTCTCAGTACTGACCCCTGACAGAGCAGCACAGTCTAAGTACTGACCCCTGACAGTGCAGCACAGTCTCAGTACTGACCCCTGACAGAACAGCACATTCTCAGAACTGACCCTTGACAGTGCAACATATTCTCAGTACTGACTCCTGACAGTGCAGCTCATTCTCAGTACGGACCCCTGAATGTGCACCACATTCTCAGTACTGACCCCTGACAGAGAAGCACACTTTCAGTACTGACCCCTGACAGTGCAGCACAGTCTCAGTACTGACCCCTGACAGAGCAGCACACTCTCAGTACTGACACCTAACAGAGCAACACATTCTCAGTACTGACCCATAACAGAGCCGGTAAAAACAATGACTGTAGACGCTGGAAACCAGATTCTGGATTAGTGGTGCTGGAAGAGCACAGCAGTTCAGACAGCATCCTAGGAGCTTCGAAATCGACATTTCGGGCAAAAGCCCTTCATCAGCCCTTCCTAACAGAGCAGAACACACTAAGTACTGACCCCTGATGGTGCAGCACTTTCTCAATACTGTCTCCTGACAGTGCAGCACATTCTCAGTACTGACCCCTGATGGTGCAGCTCATTCTCAGTACTGTCTCCTGACAGTGCAGCATTGTCTCAGTACTGACCCCTGATGGTGCAGAGCACTCTCAGTACTGACCACTGACGGTGCAGCACATCCTCAGTACTGAGGACTGACGGAGCAGCACACTCTCAGTACTGACCACTGGTGGTGCAGCACATTCTCAGTACTGACTCCTGACAGTGCAGCACAGACTCAGTACTGACCCCTGACGGTGCAGCTCATTCTCAGTACTGTCTCCTGACAGTGCGGCACCATCTCAGTACTGACCCCTGACAGTGCAGAACCATCTCAGTACTGACCCCTGACAGAGCAGCAAATTCTCAGTACTGACCCCTGACAGTGCAGCACAGTCTTAGTACTGACCCCTGACAGTGCAGCACACTCTCAGTACTGACCCCGGACAGTGCAGCACATTCTCAGTACTGACCCCTGACAGAGAAGCACATTCTCAGTACTGACCCCTGACAGAACAGCACACTCTCAGTACTGACCCCTGACAGAGCAGCACACTCTCAGTACTGACGCCTAACAGAGCAGCACATCCTCAGTACTGACCCATAACAGAGCTGGTAAAAACAATGACTGGAGACGCTGGAAACCAGATTCTGGATTAGTGGTGCTGGACTCAGCACAGCAGTTTAGGCAGCATCCAAGGAGCTTCGAAATCGACGTTTCGGGCAAAAGCCCTTCATCAGCCCTTCCTAACAGAGGAGAACACACTAAGTACTGACCCCTGATGGTGCAGCACTTTCTCAGTACTGACTCCTGACAGTGCAGCACAGACTCAGTACTGACCCCTGATAGAGCAGCTCATTCTCAGTACTGTCTCCTAACAGTGCAGCACTGTCTCAGTACTGACCCCTGACAGAGCAGAACACACTAAGCACTGACCCCTGATGGTGCAGCACTTTCTCAGTACTGTCTCCTGACAGTGCAGCACATTCTCAGTACTGACCCCTGATGGTGCAGCTTATTCTCAGTACTGTCTCCTGACAGTGCAGCACTGTCTCAGTACTGACCCCTGACGGTGCAGCTCATTCTCAGTACTGTCTCCTGACAGTGCAGCACACTCTCAGTACTGACCCCTGACAGAGCAGCAAATTCTCAGTACTGAGCCATGACAGTAGAGCACAGTCTCAGTACTGAGCCCTGACAGTGCAGCACAGTCTCAGTTCTGAGCCCTGACAGTGCAGCGCAGTCTCAGTACTGAGCCATGACAGTAGAGCACAGTCTCAGTACTGACGCCTGACAGTGCAGCACAGTCTTAGGACTGACCCCTCACAGTGCAGCACAGTCTCAGTACTGACCCCTGACAGAGCAGCAAAATCTCAGTGCTGACCCCTGTCAGTGCAGCTCATTCTCAGAACTGAGCCCTGACAGTGCAGCACAGTCTCAGTACTGAGCCCTGACAGTGCAGCACTGTCTCAGTACTGACCCCTGACAGTGCAGCACTGTCTCAGTACTGACCCCTGACAGTGCAGCACTGTCTCAGTACTGACGCCTGACAGTGCAGCACAGTCTTAGGACTGACCCCTCACAGTGCAGCACAGTCTCAGTACTGACCCCTGACAGTGCAGCACTGTCTCAGTACTGAGCCCTGACAGAGCAGCACTGTCTCAGTACTGACCCCTGACAGTGTAGCACTGTCTCAGTACTGACCCCTGACAGTGCAGCGCAGTCTCAGTACTGACCCCTGACAGTGCAGCGCAGTCTCAGTACTGACAGCTGACAGAGCAACACATCCTCAGTACTGACTCCTGACAGTGCAGCACATTCTCAGTACTGACCCCTGACAGTGCAGCACAGTCTCAGTACTGACCCCTGACAGTGCAGCACAGTCTCAGTACTGACCCCTGACAGAGCAGCACACTATCAGTACTGACCACTGATGGTGCAGCACATCCTCAGTACTGACCCCTGACAGAGCTGCACCTCCTCAGTACTGACCCCTGATGGTGCAGCACATTATCAGTACTGACCCCTGACAGAGTAGCACACTCTCAGTACTGACCCCTGACAGGGCAGCACAGTCTAAGTACTGACCCCGATAGTGCAGCACATTCTCAGTACTGACCCCTGACAGTGCAGCACAGTCACAGTACTGACCCCTGACAGTGCAGCACAGTCTCAGTACTGACCCCTGACAGAGCAGCACACTATCAGTACTGACCACTGATGGTGCAGCACATCCTCAGTACTGACCCCTGACAGAGCTGCACCTCCTCAGTACTGACCCCTGATGGTGCAGCACATTATCAGTACTGACCCCTGACAGAGTAGCACACTCTCAGTACTGACCCCTGACAGGGCAGCACAGTCTAAGTACTGACCCCGATAGTGCAACACAGTCTCAGTACTGACCCCTGACAGTGCAGAACAGTCTCAATACAGACCCCTGACAGTGCAGCTCATTCTCAGTACTGACCCTGGACAGTGTCGCACACTCTCAGTACTGACCCCTGACAGTGCAGCACATTCTCAGTACTGATCCCGGACAGAGAAGCCCACTCTCAGTACTGACCCCTGACAGTGCAGCACAGTCTCAGTACTCACCCCTGACAGTGCAGCACACTCTCAGTACTGACCCCTGAATGAGCAGCACATTCTCAGTAATGACCCCTGACAGAGAAGCACACTCTCAGCACTGACTCCTGACAGTGCAACACAGACTCAGTACTGACCCCTGATAGAGCAGCTCATTCTCAATACTGTCTTCTGACACTGCAGCACTGTCTCAGTAATGACCCCTGACGGTGCAGAGCACTCTCAGTACTGACCCCAGACAGTGCAGAACCATCTCAGTACTGACCCCTGACAGTGCAGCACACTCTCAGTACTGACCCCTGACAGAGCAGCAAATTCTCTGTGCTGACCCAGTCAGTGCAGCTCATTCTCAGCACTGATCCCTGACAGAGCAGCACAGTCACAGTACTGACCCGTGACAGTGCAGCACTGTCTCAGTTCTGACCCCTGACAGTGCAGCGCAGTCTCAGTACTGACAGCTGACAGAGCAACACATCCTCAGTACTGACCCCTGAAAGTGCAGCACGTTCTTAGTACTGACCCCTGACAGTGCAGCTCATTCTCAGTACGGACCCCTGACTGAGCAGCACATTCTCAGTACTGACCCCTGACAGAGCAGCACAACCTCAGTACTGACCCCTGGCAGTGCAGCACATTCTCAGTACTGACCCCTGACAGTGCAGCACAGTCTAAGTACTGACCCCTGACAGAGAAGCCCACTCTCAGTACTGACCCCTGACAGTACAGCACATCCTCAGTACTGACCCCTGACAGTGCAGCACAGTCTAAGTACTGACCCCGGACAGAGGAGCACTGTCTCAGTACCGACCCCTGACAGTGCAGCACAGTCTCAGTACTGACCCCTGACAGTGCAGCACAGTCTCAGTACTGACCCCTGACAGTGCAGCACATCCTCAGTACTGACCCCTGACAGTGCAGCACATCCTCAGTACTGACCCCTGACAGTGCAGCACAGTCTAAGTACTGACCCCGGACAGAGGAGCACTGTCTCAGTACCGACCCCTGACAGTGCAGCACAGTCTCAGTACTGACCCCTGACAGTGCAGCACAGTCTCAGTACTGACCCCTGACAGTGCAGCACATCCTCAGTACTGACCCCTAACAGAGCAGCACATCCTCAGTACTGACCCATAACAGAGCCGGTAAAAACAAAGACTGTAGATGCTGGAAACCAGATTCTGGATTAGTGGTGCTGGAAGAGCACAGCAGTTTAGGCAGCATCCAAGGAGCTTCGAAATCGACGTTTCGGGCAAAAGCCCTTCATCAGCCATTCCTAACAGAGGAGAACACACTAAGTACTGACTCCTGATGGTGCAGCACATTCTCAGTATTGTCCCCTGACAGTGCAGCACACTCTCAGTACTGACCCCTGATGGTGCAGAGCACTCTCAGTACTGACCCCTGACAGTGCAGAACCATCTCAGTACTGACCCCTGACAGTGCAGCACACTCTCAGTACTGACCCCTGACTGAGCAGCAAATTCTCAGTGCCGACCCCTGTCAGTGCAGCTCATTCTCAGTACTGAGCCCCGACAATGAGCACAGTCTCAGTACTGACCCCTGACAGAGCAGCACAGTGTCAGTACTGACCCCTGACAGAGAAGCACACTCTCAGTACTGACCCCTGACGGTGCAGAACCATCTCAGTACTGACCCCTGATGGTGCAGCACATTCTCAGTACTGACTCCTAACAGTGCAGCACAGACTCAGTACTGACCACTGATAGAGCAGCACTGTCTCAGTACTGACCCTTGACACTGCAGCACATCCTCAGTACTGACCCCTGATGGTGCAGCACATTCTCAGTACTGTCTCCTGACAGTGCAGCACTGTCTCAGTACTGACACCTGACAGTGCAGCACATCCTCAGTACTGACCCCTGATGGTGCAGCACATTCTCAGTACTGTCTCCTGACAGTGCAGCACAGTCTCAGTACTGACCCCTGACAGTGCAGAACTATCTCAGTACTGACCCCTGACATTGCAGCTCATTCTCAGTACTGTCTCCTGACAGTGCAGCACTGTCTCAGTACTGACCTCTGACGGTGCAGAGCACTCTCAGTACTGACCCCTGACTGTGCAGAACCATCTCAGTACTGTCCCCTGATAGAGCAGCACATTCTCAGAACTGACCCCTGACAGAGCAGGACACCCTCAGTACTGACCCATGACAGTGTAGCACATTCTCAGAAGTGACCCCTGAGAGAGCAGCACACTCTCAGTACTGACCCCTGACAGTGTAGCACATTCTCAGAACTGACCCCTGACAGAGCAGGAAACCCTCAGTACTGACCCATGACAGTGTAGCACATTCTCAGAACTGACCCCTGACAGAGCAGGACACACTCAGTACTGACCCATGACAGTGTAGCACATTCTCAGAAGTGACCCCTGAGAGAGCAGCACATCCTCAGTACTGGCCCCTGACAGTGCAGCACATTCTCAGTACGGGGCCCTGACAGTGCAGCACATTCTCAGTACTGACCCCTGACAGTGCAGAACCATCTCAGTACTGACCCCTGACATTGCAGAACCATCTCAGTTCTGACCCGACAGTGCTGCACATCCTCAGTACTGACCACTGACAGTGAAGCACAGTCTTAGTACTGACCCCTGATGGTGCAGCACATTCTCAGTACTGACCCCTCATAGAGCAGCTCATTCTCAGTACTGTCTCCTGACAGTGCAGCACTGTCTCAGTACTGACCCCTGACAGTGCAGCACCCTCTCAGTACTGACCCCTGACGGTGCAGCACATCCTCAGTACTGACCCCTAACAGTGCAGAACCATCTCAGTACTGACCCCTGACATTGCAGCTCATTCTCAGTACTGTCTCCTGACAGTGCAGCACTGTCTCAGTACTGACCTCTGACGGTGCAGAGCACTCTCAGTACTGACCCCTGGCAGTGCAGCACATTCTCAGTACTGACCCCTGACAGTGCAGCACAGTCTCAGTACTGACCCCTGACAGTGCTGCACAGTCTCAGTACTGACCCCTGACAGTGCAGCCCAGTCTCAGTACTGACCCCTGACAGAACAGCACACTATCAGTAATGACCTCTGATGGTGCAGCACATCCACAGTACTGACTCCTGACAGTGCAGCACATTCCCAGTAATGATCCCTGATGGAGCAGCACATCCTCAGTACTGACCCCTGACAGAGCAGCACAACCTCAATACTGACCCCTGACGGAGCAGCACACTCTCAGTACTGACCCCTGACGGTGCAGAACCATCTCAGGACTGACCACTGACGGAGCAGCACACTCTCAGTACTGACCCCTGATGGTGCAGCACATTCTCAGTACTGTCTCCTGACAGTGCAGCACTGTCTCAGTACTGACCCCTGACAGTGCAGCACATTCTCAGAACTGACCCCTGACAGTGTAGCACATTCTCAGAACTGACCACTGACAGAGCAGGACACCCTCAGTACTGACCCATGACAGTGTAGCACGTTCTCAGAACTGACCCCTGACAGAACAGGACACCCTCAGTACTGACCCATGACAGCGTAGCAAATTCTCAGAAGTGACCCCTGAGAGAGCAGCACACTCTCAGTACTGACCCCTGAGAGAGCAGCACACTCTCAGTACTGACCCCTGACAGTGCAGCACATCCTCAGTACTGACCCCTGACAGTGTAGCACATTCTCAGAACTGACCCCTGACAGTGCAGCACATTCTCAGTACTGATCCCGAACAGAGCAGCACATTCTCAGTACTGGCCCCTAACAGTGCAGCACATTCTCAGTACGGGCCCCTGACAGTGCAGCACATTCACAGTACGGACCCCTGACAGAGCAGCACATTCTCAGTACAGGCCCCTGACGGTGCAGAGCACTCTCAGTACTGACCCGTGACAGTGCAGAACCATCTCAGTTCTGACCCCTGACAGTGCCGCACATCCTCAGTACTGACCACTGACGGAGCAGCACCCTCTTAGTACTGACCCCTGATGGTGCAGCACATTCTCAGTACTGACTCCTGACAGTGCAGCACTGTCTCAGTACTGACCCCTGACGGTGCAGAGCACTCTCAGTACTGACCCCTGACAGTGCAGAACCATCTCAGTTCCGACCCCTGACAGTGCAGAACCATCTCAGTACTGACCCCTGATAGAGCAGCACATTCTCAGTACTGACCCCTGACAGTGCAGCACAGTCTCAGTACTGACCCCTGACAGTGCAGCACAGTCTCAGTACTGACCCCTGACAGTGCAGCCCAGTCTCAGTACTGACCCCTGACAGTGCAGCACATCCTCAGAACTGACCCCTGACGGTGCAGAGCACTCTCAGTACTGACCCCTGACAGTGCAGAACCATCTCAGTTCTGACCCCTGACAGTGCAGCACATCCTCAGTAATGACCACTGACAGTGCAGCACAGTCTCAGTACGGACCCCTGACAGTGCAGCACATCCTCAGTACTGACGCCTGACAGTGCAGCTCATTCTCAGTACTGTCTGCTGACAGTGCAGCACTGTCTCAGTACTGACCTCAGACGGTGCAGAGCACTCTCAGTACTGACCCCTGACAGTACAGAACCATCTCAGTACTGACCCCTGATAGAGCAGCACATTCTCAGTACTGACCCCTGACAGAACAGCACACTATCAGTAATGACCTCTGATGGTGCAGCACATCCACAGTACGGACTCCTGACAGTGCAGCACATTCCCAGTAATGATCCCTGACGGTGCAGCACATCCTCAGTACTGACCCCTGACAGAGCAGCACAACCTCAATACTGACCCCTGACGGAGCAGCACATTCTCAGAACTGACCCCTGACAGAGAAGCTCACTCTCAGTACTGACCCCTGACGGTGCAGAACCATCTCAGGACTGACCCCTGATGGTGCAGGACACCCTCAGTACTGACCCATGACAGTGTAGCACATTCTCAGAAGTGACCCCTGAGAGAGCAGCACACTCTCAGTACTAACCCCTGAGAGTGCAGCACATCCTCAGTACTGACCCCTGACAGTGTAGCACATTCTCAGAACTGACCCCTGACAGAGCAGGACACCCTGAGTACTGACCCATGACAGTGTAGCAAATTCTCAGAAGTGACCCCTGAGAGAGCAGCACACTCTCAGTACTGACCCCTGACAGTGCAGCACATCCTCAGTAGTGACCCCTGACAGTGTAGCACATTCTCAGAACTGACCCCTGACAGTGCAGAACCATCTCAGTTCTGACCCCTGACAGTGCAGCACATCCTCAGTAATGACCACTGACAGTGCAGCACAGTCTCAGTACGGACCCCTGACAGTGCAGCACATCCTCAGTACTGACGCCTGACAGTGCAGCTCATTCTCAGTACTGTCTGCTGACAGTGCAGCACTGTCTCAGTACTGACCTCAGACGGTGCAGAGCACTCTCAGTACTGACCCCTGACAGTACAGAACCATCTCAGTACTGACCCCTGATAGAGCAGCACTTCTCAGTACTGACCCCTGACAGTGCAGCCCAGTCTCAGTACTGACCCCTGACAGAACAGCACACTATCAGTAATGACCTCTGATGGTGCAGCACATCCACAGTACTGACTCCTGACAGTGCAGCACATTCCCAGTAATGATCCCTGACGGTGCAGCACATCCTCAGTACTGACCCCTGACAGAGCAGCACAACCTCAATACTGACCCCTGACGGAGCAGCACATTCTCAGAACTGACCCCTGACAGAGAAGCTCACTCTCAGTACTGACCCCTGACAGAGCAGGACACCCTCAGTACTGACCCATGACAGTGTAGCACATTCTCAGAACTGACTCCTGACAGTGCAGCACTGTCTCAGTACTGACCCCTGACGGTGCAGAGCACTCTCAGTACTGACCCCTGACAGTGCAGAACCATCTCAGTTCCGACCCCTGACAGTGCAGAACCATCTCAGTACTGACCCCTGATAGAGCAGCACATTCTCAGTACTGACCCCTGACAGTGCAGCACAGTCTCAGTACTGACCCCTGACAGTGCAGCACAGTCTCAGTACTGACCCCTGACAGTGCAGCACATTCTCAGAACTGACCCCTGACAGTGTAGCACATTCTCAGAACTGACCACTGACAGAGCAGGACACCCTCAGTACTGACCCATGACAGTGTAGCACGTTCTCAGAACTGACCCCTGACAGAACAGGACACCCTCAGTACTGACCCATGACAGCGTAGCAAATTCTCAGAAGTGACCCCTGAGAGAGCAGCACACTCTCAGTACTGACCCCTGAGAGAGCAGCACACTCTCAGTACTGACCCCTGACAGTGCAGCACATCCTCAGTACTGACCCCTGACAGTGTAGCACATTCTCAGAACTGACCCCTGACAGTGCAGCACATTCTCAGTACTGATCCCGAACAGAGCAGCACATTCTCAGTACTGGCCCCTAACAGTGCAGCACATTCTCAGTACGGGCCCCTGACAGTGCAGCACATTCACAGTACGGACCCCTGACAGAGCAGCACATTCTCAGTACAGGCCCCTGACGGTGCAGAGCACTCTCAGTACTGACCCGTGACAGTGCAGAACCATCTCAGTTCTGACCCCTGACAGTGCCGCACATCCTCAGTACTGACCACTGACGGAGCAGCACCCTCTTAGTACTGACCCCTGATGGTGCAGCACATTCTCAGTACTGACTCCTGACAGTGCAGCACTGTCTCAGTACTGACCCCTGACGGTGCAGAGCACTCTCAGTACTGACCCCTGACAGTGCAGAACCATCTCAGTTCCGACCCCTGACAGTGCAGAACCATCTCAGTACTGACCCCTGATAGAGCAGCACATTCTCAGTACTGACCCCTGACAGTGCAGCACAGTCTCAGTACTGACCCCTGACAGTGCAGCACAGTCTCAGTACTGACCCCTGACAGTGCAGCCCAGTCTCAGTACTGACCCCTGACAGAACAGCACACTATCAGTAATGACCTCTGATGGTGCAGCACATCCACAGTACTGACTCCTGACAGTGCAGCACATTCCCAGTAATGATCCCTGACGGTGCAGCACATCCTCAGTACTGACCCCTGACGGAGCAGCACATCCTCAGTACTGACCCCTGACAGAGAAGCACACTCTCAGTACTGACCCCTGACGGTGCAGAACCATCTCAGGACTGACCACTGACGGAGCAGCACACTCTTAGTACTGACCCCTGATGGTGCAGCACATTCTCAATACTGACCCCTGACAGTGCAGCACAGTCTCAGTACTGACCCCTGACAGTGCAGCACATCCTCAGAACTGACCCCTGACGGTGCAGAGCACTCTCAGTACTGACCCCTGACAGTGCAGAACCATCTCAGTTCTGACCCCTGACAGTGCAGCACATCCTCTGTAATGACCACTGACAGTGCAGCACAGTCTCAGTACGGACCCCTGACAGTGCAGCACATCCTCAGTACTGACGCCTGACAGTGCAGCTCATTCTCAGTACTGTCTGCTGACAGTGCAGCACTGTCTCAGTACTGACCTCAGACGGTGCAGAGCACTCTCAGTACTGACCCCTGACAGTACAGAACCATCTCAGTACTGACCCCTGATAGAGCAGCACATTCTCAGTACTGACCCCTGACAGAACAGCACACTATCAGTAATGACCTCTGATGGTGCAGCACATCCACAGTACTGACTCCTGACAGTGCAGCACATTCCCAGTAATGATCCCTGACGGTGCAGCACATCCTCAGTACTGACCCCTGACAGAGCAGCACAACCTCAATACTGACCCCTGACGGAGCAGCACATTCTCAGAACTGACCCCTGACAGAGAAGCTCACTCTCAGTACTGACCCCTGACGGTGCAGAACCATCTCAGGACTGACCCCTGATGGTGCAGGACACCCTCAGTACTGACCCATGACAGTGTAGCACATTCTCAGAAGTGACCCTTGAGAGAGCAGCACACTCTCAGTACTAACCCCTGAGAGTGCAGCACATCCTCAGTACTGACCCCTGACAGTGTAGCACATTCTCAGAACTGACCCCTGACAGAGCAGGACACCCTCAGTACTGACCCATGACAGTGTAGCAAATTCTCAGAAGTGACCCCTGAGAGAGCAGCACACTCTCAGTACTGACCCCTGACAGTGCAGCACATCCTCAGTAGTGACCCCTGACAGTGTAGCACATTCTCAGAACTGACCCCTGACAGTGCAGAACCATCTCAGTTCTGACCCCTGACAGTGCAGCACATCCTCAGTAATGACCACTGACAGTGCAGCACAGTCTCAGTACGGACCCCTGACAGTGCAGCACATCCTCAGTACTGACGCCTGACAGTGCAGCTCATTCTCAGTACTGTCTGCTGACAGTGCAGCACTGTCTCAGTACTGACCTCAGACGGTGCAGAGCACTCTCAGTACTGACCCCTGACAGTACAGAACCATCTCAGTACTGACCCCTGATAGAGCAGCACATTCTCAGTACTGACCCCTGACAGAACAGCACACTATCAGTAATGACCTCTGATGGTGCAGCACATCCACAGGACTGACTCCTGACAGTGCAGCACATTCCCAGTAATGATCCCTGACGGTGCAGCACATCCTCAGTACTGACCCCTGACAGAGCAGCACAACCTCAATACTGACCCCTGACGGAGCAGCACATTCTCAGAACTGACCCCTGACAGAGAAGCTCACTCTCAGTACTGACCCCTGACAGAGCAGGACACCCTCAGTACTGACCCATGACAGTGTAGCACATTCTCAGAACTGACTCCTGACAGTGCAGCACTGTCTCAGTACTGACCCCTGACGGTGCAGAGCACTCTCAGTACTGACCCCTGACAGTGCAGAACCATCTCAGTTCCGACCCCTGACAGTGCAGAACCATCTCAGTACTGACCCCTGATAGAGCAGCACATTCTCAGTACTGACCCCTGACAGTGCAGCACAGTCTCAGTACTGACCCCTGACAGTGCAGCAGAGTCTCAGTACTGACCCCTGACAGTGCAGCCCAGTCTCAGTACTGACCCCTGACAGAACAGCACACTATCAGTAATGACCTCTGATGGTGCAGCACATCCACAGTACTGACTCCTGACAGTGCAGCACATTCCCAGTAATGATCCCTGACGGTGCAGCACATCCTCAGTACTGACCCCTGACGGAGCAGCACATCCTCAGTACTGACCCCTGACAGAGAAGCACACTCTCAGTACTGACCCCTGACGGTGCAGAACCATCTCAGGACTGACCACTGACGGAGCAGCACACTCTTAGTACTGACCCCTGATGGTGCAGCACAGTCTCAGTACTGACCCCTGACAGTGCAGCACATCCTCAGAACTGACCACTGACGGTGCAGAGCACTCTCAGTACTGACCCCTGACAGTGCAGAACCATCTCAGTTCTGACCCCTGACAGTGCAGCACATCCTCAGTAATGACCACTGACAGTGCAGCACAGTCTCAGTACGGACCCCTGACAGTGCAGCACATCCTCAGTACTGACGCCTGACAGTGCAGCTCATTCTCAGTACTGTCTGCTGACAGTGCAGCACTGTCTCAGTACTGACCTCAGACGGTGCAGAGCACTCTCAGTACTGACCCCTGACAGTGCAGAACCATCTCAGTACTGACCCCTGATAGAGCAGCACATTCTCAGTACTGACCCCTGACAGAACAGCACACTATCAGTAATGATCCCTGACGGTACAGCACATCCGCAGTACTGACCCCTGACAGAGCAGCACAACCTCAATACTGACCCCTGACGGAGCAGCACATTCTCAGAACTGACCCCTGACAGAGAAGCTCACTCTCAGTACTGACCCCTGACGGTGCAGAACCATCTCAGGACTGACCCCTGATGGTGCAGGACACCCTCAGTACTGACCCATGACAGTGTAGCACATTCTCAGAAGTGACCCCTGAGAGAGCAGCACACTCTCAGTACTAACCCCTGAGAGTGCAGCACATCCTCAGTACTGACCCCTGACAGTGTAGCACATTCTCAGAACTGACCCCTGACAGAGCAGGACACCCTGAGTACTGACCCATGACAGTGTAGCAAATTCTCAGAAGTGACCCCTGAGAGAGCAGCACACTCTCAGTACTGACCCCTGACAGTGCAGCACATCCTCAGTAGTGACCCCTGACAGTGTAGCACATTCTCAGAACTGACCCCTGACAGTGCAGAACCATCTCAGTTCTGACCCCTGACAGTGCAGCACATCCTCAGTAATGACCACTGACAGTGCAGCACAGTCTCAGTACGGACCCCTGACATTGCAGCACATCCTCAGTACTGACGCCTGACAGTGCAGCTCATTCTCAGTACTGTCTGCTGACAGTGCAGCACTGTCTCAGTACTGACCTCAGACGGTGCAGAGCACTCTCAGTACTGACCCCTGACAGTACAGAACCATCTCAGTACTGACCCCTGATAGAGCAGCACATTCTCAGTACTGACCCCTGACAGAGAAGCTCACTCTCAGTACTGACCCCTGACAGAGCAGGACACCCTCAGTACTGACCCATGACAGTGTAGCACATTCTCAGAACTGACCCCTGACAGTGCAGCACATTCTCAGTACTGATCCCTAACAGAGCAGCACATTCTCAGTACTGGTCCCTAACAGTGCAGCACATTCTCAGTACTGACCCCTGACAGTGTAGCACATTCTCAGTACTGACCCCTGACAGAGAAGCACACTCTCAGTACTGACCCCTGACGGTGCAGAACCATCTCAGGACTGACCACTGACGGAGCAGCACACTCTCAGTACTGACCCCTGATGGTGCAGCACAGTCTCAGTACGGACCCCTGACAGTGCAGCACATCCTCAGTACTGACGCCTGACGGTGCAGCTCATTCTCAGTACTGTCTGCTGACAGTGCAGCACTGTCTCAGTTCTGACCTCTGACGGTGCAGAGCACTCTCAGTACTGACCCCTGGCAGTGCAGCACATTCTCAGTACTGACCCCTGATAGAGCAGCACATTCTCAGTACTGACCCCTGACAGTGCAGCCCAGTCTCAGTACTGACCCCTGACAGAACAGCACACTATCAGTAATGACCTCTGATGGTGCAGCACATCCACAGTACTGACTCCTGACAGTGCAGCACATTCCCAGTAATGATCCCTGATGGAGCAGCACATCCTCAGTACTGACCCCTGACAGAGCAGCACAACCTCAATACTGACCCCTGACGGAGCAGCACACTCTCAGTACTGACCCCTGACGGTGCAGAACCATCTCAGGACTGACCACTGACGGAGCAGCACACTCTCAGTACTGACCCCTGATGGTGCAGCACATTCTCAGTACTGACTCCTAACAGTGCAGCACAGACTCAGTACTGACCACTGATAGAGCAGCACATTCTCAGTACTGTCTCCTGACAGTGCAGCACTGTCTCAGTACTGACCCCTGACAGTGCAGCACAGTCTCAGTACTGACCCCTGACAGTGCAGCACAGTCTCAGTACTGTCTCCTGACAGTGCAGCACATTCTCAGAACTGACCCCTGACGGTGCAGAGCACTCTCAGTACTGACCCCTGACAGTGCAGAACCATCTCAGTACTGACCACTGACGGTACAGAGCACTCTCAGTACTGACCCCTGACAGTGTAGGACACCCTCAGTACTGAACCATGACAGTGTAGCACATTCTCAGAAGTGACCCCTGAGAGATAAGCACACTCTCAGTACTAACCCCTGAGAGTGCAGCACATCCTCAGTCCTGACCCCTGACAGTGTAGCACATTCTCAGAACTGACCCCTGACAGAGCAGGAAACCCTCAGTACTGACCCATGACAGTGTAGCACATTCTCAGAACTGACCCCTGACAGAACAGGACACCCTCAGTACTGACCCATGACAGTGTAGCAAATTCTCAGAAGTGACCCCTGAGAGAGCAGCACACTCTCAGTACTGACCCCTGAGAGAGCAGCACATCCTCAGTACTGACCCCTGACAGTGCAGCACATCCTCAGTACTGACCCCTGACAGTGTAGCACATTCTCAGAACTGACCCCTGACAGTGCAGCACATTCTCAGTACTGATCCCTAACAGAGCAGCACATTCTCAGTACTGGACCCTAACAGTGCAGCACATTCTCAGTACGGGCCCCTGACAGTGCAGCACATTCACAGTACGGACCCCTGACAGAGCAGCACATTCTCAGTTCTGGCCCCTGACAGTGCAGCACATTCTCAGTACAGGCCCCTGACAGTGCAGAACATTCTCAGTACAGGCCCCTGACGGTGCAGAGCACTCTCAGTACTGACCCGTGACAGTGCAGAACCATCTCAGTTCTGACCCCTGACAGTGCCGCACATCCTCAGTACTGACCACTGACGGAGCAGCACCCTCTTAGTACTGACCCCTGATGGTGCAGCACATTCTCAGTACTGACTCCTGACAGTGCAGCACTGTCTCAGTACTGACCCCTGACGGTGCAGAGCACTCTCAGTACTGACCCCTGACAGTGCAGAACCATCTCAGTTCCGACCCCTGACAGTGCAGAACCATCTCAGTACTGACCCCTGATAGAGCAGCACATTCTCAGGACTGACCCCTGACAGTGCAGCACAGTCTCAGTACTGACCCCTGACAGTGCAGCACAGTCTCAGTACTGACCCCTGATAGAGCAGCACATTCTCAGGACTGACACCTGACAGTACAGCACAGTCTCAGTACTGACCCCTGACAGTGCAGCACACTCTCAGTACTGACCCCTGACAGAACAGCACACTATCAGTAATGACCTCTGATGGTGCAGCACATCCACAGTACTGACCCCTGACAGTGCAGCACATTCCCAGTAATGATCCCTGACGGTGCAGCACATCCTCAGTACTGACCCCTGACGGAGCAGCACATCCTCAGTACTGACCCCTGACAGAGAAGCACACTCTCAGTACTGACCCCTGACGGTGCAGAACCATCTCAGGACGGACCACTGACGGAGCAGCACACTCTTAGTACTGACCCCTGATGGTGCAGCACATTCTCAATACTGACCCCTGACAGTGCAGCACAGTCTCAGTACTGACCCCTGACAGTGCAGCACATCCTCAGAACTGACCCCTGACGGTGCAGAGCACTCTCAGTACTGACCCCTGACAGTGCAGAACCATCTCAGTTCTGACCCCTGACAGTGCAGCACATCCTCAGTAATGACCACTGACAGTGCAGCACAGTCTCAGTACGGACCCCTGACAGTGCAGCACATCCTCAGTACTGACGCCTGACAGTGCAGCTCATTCTCAGTACTGTCTGCTGACAGTGCAGCACTGTCTCAGTACTGACCTCAGACGGTGCAGAGCACTCTCAGTACTGACCCCTGACAGTGCAGAACCATCTCAGTACTGACCCCTGATAGAGCAGCACATTCTCAGTACTGACCCCTGACAGAACAGCACACTATCAGTAATGACCTCTGATGGTGCAGCACATCCACAGTACTGACTCCTGACAGTGCAGCACATTCCCAGTAATGATCCCTGATGGTGTAGCACATCCTCAGTACTGACCCCTGACAGAGCAGCACAACCTCAATACTGACCCCTGACGGAGCAGCACATTCTCAGAACTGACCCCTGACAGAGAAGCTCACTCTCAGTACTGACCCCTGACGGTGCAGAACCATCTAAGGACTGACCACTGACGGAGCAGCACACTCTCAGTACTGACCCCTGATGGTGCAGGACACCCTCAGTACTGACCCATGACAGTGTAGCACATTCTCAGAAGTGACCCCTGAGAGAGCAGCACTCTCTCAGTACTAACCCCTGAGAGTGCAGCACATCCTCAGTGCTGACCCCTGACAGTGTAGCACATTCTCAGTACTGACCCCTGACAGAGCAGGACACCCTCAGTACTGACCCATGACAGTGTAGCAAATTCTCAGAGGTGACCCCTGAGAGAGCAGCACACTCTCAGTACTGACCCCTGACAGTGCAGCACATCCTCAGTAGTGACCCCTGACAGTGTAGCACATTCTCAGAACTGACCCCTGACAGTGCAGAACCATCTCAGTTCTGACCCCTGACAGTGCAGCACATCCTCAGTAATGACCACTGACAGTGCAGCACAGTCTCAGTACGGACCCCTGACAGTGCAGCACATCCTCAGTACTGACGCCTGACAGTGCAGCTCATTCTCAGTACTGTCTGCTGACAGTGCAGCACTGTCTCAGTACTGACCTCAGACGGTGCAGAGCACTCTCAGTACTGACCCCTGACAGTGCAGAACCATCTCAGTACTGACCCCTGATAGAGCAGCACATTCTCAGTACTGACCCCTGACAGAACAGCACACTATCAGTAATGACCTCTGATGGTGCAGCACATCCACAGTACTGACTCCTGACAGTGCAGCACATTCCCAGTAATGATCCCTGACGGTGCAGCACATCCTCAGTACTGACCCCTGACAGAGCAGCACAACCTCAATACTGACCCCTGACGGAGCAGCACATTCTCAGAACTGACCCCTGACAGAGAAGCTCACTCTCAGTACTGACCCCTGACAGAGCAGGACACCCTCAGTACTGACCCATGACAGTGTAGCACATTCTCAGAACTGACCCCTGACAGTGAGCACATTCTCAGTACTGGTCCCTAACAGTGCAGCACATTCTCAGTACGGGCCCCTAACTGTGCAGCACACTCTCAGTACTGACCCCTGACAGTGTAGCACATTCTCAGTACTGACCCCTGACAGAGAAGCTCACTCTCAGTACTGACCCCTGACAGTGCAGCACAGTCTCAGTACGGACCCCTGACAGTGCAGCACATCCTCAGTACTGACGCCTGACAGTGCAGCTCATTCTCAGTACTGTCTGCTGACAGTGCAGCACTGTCTCAGTTCTGACCTCTGACGGTGCAGAGCACTCTCAGTACTGACCCCTGGCAGTGCAGCACATTCTCAGTACTGACCCCTGACAGTGCAGCACAGTCTCAGTACTGACCCCTGACAGTGCAGCACAGTCTCAGTACTGACCCCTGACAGTGCAGCCCAGTCTCAGTACTGACCCCTGACAGAACAGCACACTATCAGTAATGACCTCTGATGGTGCAGCACATCCACAGTACTGACTCCTGACAGTGCAGCACATTCCCAGTAATGATCCCTGATGGAGCAGCACATCCTCAGTACTGACCCCTGACAGAGCAGCACAACCTCAATACTGACCCCTGACGGAGCAGCACACTCTCAGTACTGACCCCTGACGGTGCAGAACCATCTCAGGACTGACCACTGACGGAGCAGCACACTCTCAGTACTGACCCCTGATGGTGCAGCACATTCTCAGTACTGACTCCTAACAGTGCAGCACAGACTCAGTACTGACCACTGATAGAGCAGCACATTCTCAGTACTGTCTGCTGACAGTGCAGCACTGTCTCAGTTCTGACCTCTGACGGTGCAGAGCACTCTCAGTACTGACCCCTGGCAGTGCAGCACATTCTCAGTACTGACCCCTGATAGAGCAGCACATTCTCAGTACTGACCCCTGACAGTGCAGCCCAGTCTCAGTACTGACCCCTGACAGAACAGCACACTATCAGTAATGACCTCTGATGGTGCAGCACATCCACAGTACTGACTCCTGACAGTGCAGCACATTCCCAGTAATGATCCCTGATGGAGCAGCACATCCTCAGTACTGACCCCTGACAGAGCAGCACAACCTCAATACTGACCCCTGACGGAGCAGCACACTCTCAGTACTGACCCCTGATGGTGCAGCACATTCTCAGTACTGACTCCTAACAGTGCAGCACAGACTCAGTACTGACCACTGATAGAGCAGCACATTCTCAGTACTGTCTCCTGACAGTGCAGCACTGTCTCAGTACTGACCCCTGACAGTGCAGCACAGTCTCAGTACTGACTTCTGACAGTGCAGCACAGTCTCAGTACTGTCTCCTGTCAGTGCAGCACATTCTCAGAACTGACCCCTGACGGTGCAGAGCACTCTCAGTACTGACCCCTGACAGTGCAGAACCATCTCAGTACTGACCACTGACGGTACAGAGCACTCTCAGTACTGACCCCTGACAGTGTAGGACACCCTCAGTACTGAACCATGACAGTGTAGCACATTCTCAGAAGTGACCCCTGAGAGATAAGCACACTCTCAGTACTAACCCCTGAGAGTGCAGCACATCCTCAGTCCTGACCCCTGACAGTGTAGCACATTCTCAGAACTGACCACTGACAGAGCAGGAAACCCTCAGTACTGACCCATGACAGTGTAGCACATTCTCAGAACTGACCCCTGACAGAACAGGACACCCTCAGTACTGACCCCTGACAGTGTAGCAAATTCTCAGAAGTGACCCCTGAGAGAGCAGCACACTCTCAGTACTGACCCCTGAGAGAGCAGCACACTCTCAGTACTGACCCCTGACAGTGCAGCACATCCTCAGTACTGACCCCTGACAGTGTAGCACATTCTCAGAACTGACCCCTGACAGTGCAGCACATTCTCAGTACTGATCCCTAACAGAGCAGCACATTCTCAGTACTGGCCCCTAACAGTGCAGCACATTCTCAGTACGGGCCCCTGACAGTGCAGCACATTCACAGTACGGACCCCTGACAGAGCAGCACATTCTCAGTACTGGCCCCTGACAGTGCAGCACATTCTCAGTACAGGCCCCTGACAGTGCAGCACATTGTCAGTACTGACCCCTGACGGTGCAGAGCACTCTCAGTACTGACCCGTGACAGTGCAGAACCATCTCAGTTCTGACCCCTGACAGTGCCGCACATCCTCAGTACTGACCACTGACGGAGCAGAACCCTCTTAGTACTGACCCCTGATGGTGCAGCACATTCTCAGTACTGACTCCTGACAGTGCAGCACTGTCTCAGTACTGACCCCTGACGGTGCAGAGCACTCTCAGTACTGACCCCTGACAGTGCAGAGCACTCTCAGTACTGACCCCTGACAGTGCAGAACCATCTCAGTTCTGACCCCTGACAGTGCCACACATCCTCAGTACTGACCACTGACGGAGCAGCACCCTCTTAGTACTGACCCCTGATGGTGCAGCACATTCTCAGTACTGACTCCTGACAGTGCAGCACTGTCTCAGTACTGACCCCTGATGGTGCAGAGCACTCTCAGTACTGACCCCTGACAGTGCGGAACCATCTCAGTTCCGACCCCTGACAGTGCAGAACCATCTCAGTACTGACCCCTGATAGAGCAGCACATTCTCAGTACTGACCCCTGACAGTGCAGCACAGTCTCAGTACTGACCCCTGACAGTGCAGCACAGTCTCAGTACTGACCCCTGACAGTGCAGCCCAGTCTCAGTACTGACCCCTGACAGAACAGCACACTATCAGTAATGACCTCTGATGGTGCAGCACATCCACAGTACTGACCCCTGACAGTGCAGCACATTCCCAGTAATGATCCCTGACGGTGCAGCACATCCTCAGTACTGACCCCTGACGGAGCAGAACATTCTCAGAACTGACCCCTGACAGAGAAGCACACTCTCAGTACTGACCCCTGACGGTGCAGAACCATCTCAGGACTGACCACTGACGGAGCAGCACACTCTTAGTACTGACCCCTGATGGTGCAGCACATTCTCAATACTGACCCCTGACAGTGCAGCACAGTCTCAGTACTGACCCCTGACAGTGCAGCACATCCTCAGAACTGACCCCTGACGGTGCAGAGCACTCTCAGTACTGACCCCTGACAGTGCAGAACCATCTCAGTTCTGACCCCTGACAGTGCAGCACATCCTCAGTAATGACCACTGACAGTGCAGCACAGTCTCAGTACGGACCCCTGACATTGCAGCACATCCTCAGTACTGACGCCTGACAGTGCAGCTCATTCTCAGTACTGTCTGCTGACAGTGCAGCACTGTCTCAGTACTGACCTCAGACGGTGCAGAGCACTCTCAGTACTGACCCCTGACAGTGCAGAACCATCTCAGTACTGACCCCTGATAGAGCAGCACATTCTCAGTACTGACCCCTGACAGAACAGCACACTATCAGTAATGACCTCTGATGGTGCAGCACATCCTCAGTACTGACTCCTGACAGTGCAGCACATTCCCAGTAATGATCCCTGACGGTGCAGCACCTCCTCAGTACTGACCCCTGACAGAGCAGCACAACCTCAATACTGACCCCTGACGGAGCAGCACATTCTCAGAACTGACCCCTGACAGAGAAGCTCACTCTCAGGACTGACCACTGACGGAGCAGCACACTCTCACTACTGACCCCTGATGGTGCAGGACACCCTCAGTACTGACCCATGACAGTGTAGCACATTCTCAGAAGTGACCCCTGAGAGAGCAGCACACTCTCAGTACTAACCCCTGAGAGTGCAGCACATCCTCAGTACTGACCCCTGACAGTGTAGCACATTCTCAGAACTGACCCCTGACAGAGCAGGACACCCTCAGTACTGACCCATGACAGTGTAGCAAATTCTCAGAAGTGACCCCTGAGAGAGCAGCACACTCTCAGTACTGACCCCTGACAGTGCAGCACATCCTCAGTAGTGACCCCTGACAGTGTAGCACATTCTCAGAACTGATCCCGAACAGAGCAGCACATTCTCAGTACGGGCCACTGACAGTGCAGCACATTCACAGTACGGGCCCCTGACAGAGCAGCACATTCTCAGTACTGGCCCCTGACAGTGCAGCACATTCTCAGTACGGGCCCCTGACAGTGCAGCTCATTCTCAGTACTGACCCCTGACGGTGCAGAGCACTCTCAGTACTGACCCCTGTCAGTGCAGAACCATCTCAGTTCCGACCCCTGATAGTGCAGAACCATCTCAGTACTGACCCCTGATAGAGCAACACATTCTCAGTACTGACCCCTGACAGTGCAGCACAGTCTCAGTACTGACCCCTGACAGTGCAGCACAGTCTCAGTACTGACCCCTGACAGTGCAGCACAGTCTCAGTACTGACCCCTGACAGTGCAGCCCAGTCTCAGTACTGACCCCTGACAGAACAGCACACTATCAGTAATGACCTCTGATGGTGCAGCACATCCACAGTACTGACTCCTGACAGTGCAGCACATTCCCAATAATGATCCCTGACGGTGCAGCACATCCTCAGTACTGTCTCCTGACTGAGCAGCGCAACCTCAATACTGACCCCAGACGGAGCAGCACATTCTCAGAACTGACCCCTGACAGAGAAGCACACTCTCAGTACTGACCCCTGACGGTGCAGAACCATCTCAGGACTGACCACTGACGGAGCAGCACACTCTCAATACTGACCCCAGACGGAGCAGCACATTCTCAGAACTGACCCCTGACAGAGAAGCACACTCTCAGTACTGACCCCTGATGGTGCAGCACATTCTCAATACTGACTCCTAACAGTGCAGCACAGACTCAGTACTGACCACTGATAGAGCAGCACATTCTCAGTACTGTCTCCTGACAGTGCAGCACTGTCTCAGTACTGACCTCTGACAGAGCAGCACAGTCTCAGTACTCACCTCTGACAGTGCAGCACAGTCTCAGTACTGACCCCTGACAGTGCAGCACATTCTCAGTACTGACCCCTGACAGTGCAGAACACTCTCAGTACTGACCCCTGACAGTGCAGAACCATCTCAGTACTGACCCCTGACATTGCAGCTCATTCTCAGTACTGTCTCCTGACAGTGCAGCACTGTCTCAGTACTGACCTATGACGGTGCAGAGCACTCTCAGTTCTGACCCCTGACAGTGCAGCACAGTCTCAGTACTGACCCCTGACAGTGCAGCACATTCTCAGTACTGACCCCTGACAGTGCAGCACCCTCTCAGTACTGACCCCTGACAGTGCAGAACCATCTCAGTACTGACCCCTGACGGTGCAGAGCACTCTCAGTACTGACCCCTGACAGTGCAGAACACCCTCAGTCCTGACCCATGACAGTGTAGCACATTTTCAGAAGTGACCCCTGAGAGAGCAGCACACTCTCAGTACTAACCCCTGAGAGTGCAGCACATCCTCAGTCCTGACCCCTGACAGTGTAGCACATTCTCAGAACTGACCACTGACAGAGCAGGAAACCCTCAGTACTGACCCATGACAGTGTAGCACATTCTCAGAACTGACCCCTGACAGAGCAGGACACCCTCAGTACTGACCCATGACAGTGTAGCAAATTCTCAGAAGTGACCCCTGAGAGAGCAGCACATTCTCAGAACTGACCCCTGACAGTGCAGCACATTCTCAGTACTGATCCCTAACAGAGCAGCACATTCTCAGTACTGGCCCCGAACAGTGCAGCACATTCTCAGTACGGGCCCCTGACAGTGCAGCACATTCACAGTACGGGCCCCTGACAGAGCAGCACATTCTCAGTACTGGCCCCTGACAGTGCAGCACATTCTCAGTACGGGCCCCTGACAGTGCAGCACATTCTCAGTACTGACCCCTGACAGTGCAGAGCACTCTCAGTACTGACCCGTGACAGTGCAGAACCATCTCAGTTCTGACCCCTGACAGTGCCGCACATCCTCAGTACTGACCCCTGACTGAGCAGCCCCCTCTTAGTACTGACCCCTGATGGTGCAGCACATTCTCAGTACTGACCCCTGACAGTGCAGCACTGTCTCAGTACTGACCCCTGACAGTGCAGCACAGTCTCAGTACGGACCCCTGACAGTGCAGCACAGTCTCAGTACTGACCCCTGACAGTGCAGCACATTCTCAGTACTGACCCCTGACAGTGCAGCACCCTCTCAGTACTGACTCCTGACGGTGCAGAGCACTCTCAGTACTGACCCCTGGCAGTGCAGAACCATCTCAGTTCTGACCCCTGACTGTGCCGCACATCCTCAGTACTGACCACTGACGGAGCAGCAACCTCTTAGTACTGACCCCTGACAGTGCAGCACCCTCTCAGTACTGACCCCTGACGGTGCAGAGCACTCTCAGTACTGACCACTGACAGTGCAGAACCATCTCAGTACTGACCCCTGACAGTGCGGAACCATCTCAGTACTGACCCCTGACAGTGCAGGACACCCTCAGTCCTGACCCATGACAGTGCAGCACACTCTCAGAAGTGACCCCTGACAGAGAAGCACACTCTCAGTACTGACCCCTGACGGTGCAGCACATCCTCGGTACTGACCCCTAACAGTGCAGAACCATCTCAATACTGACCCCTGACAGTGCAGCACACTCTCAGTACTGTCTCCTGACAGTGCAGCACATTCTCAGTACTGACCCCTGACGGTGCAGAACCATCTCAGTTCTGACCCCTGACAGTGCCGCACATCCTCAGTACTGACCACTGACGGAGCAGCACCCTCTAAGTACTGATCCCTGATGGTGCAGCACATTCTCAGTACTGACTCCTGACAGTGCAGCACATTCTCAGTACTGACCGATTACGGTGCAGCTCATTCTCAGTACTGTCTGCTTACAGTGCAGCACATTCTCAGTACTGACCACTGACAGTGTAGCACATTCGCAGTACTGACCCCTGACAGTGCAGCTCATTCTCAGTACTGTCTGCTTACAGTGCAGCACATTCTCAGTACTGACCACTGACAGTGTAGCACATCCTCAGTACTGACCCCTGACAGTGCAGCTCATTCTCAGTACTGTCTCCTGACAGTGCAGCACTGTCTCAGTACTGACACCTGACAGTGCCGCACATCCTCAGTACTGACCACTGACGGAGCAGCACCCTCTAAGTACTGATCCCTGATGGTGCAGCACATTCTCAGTACTGACCCCTGACAGTGCAGCACATTCTCAGTACTGACCACTGACAGTGTAGCACATCCTCAGTACTGACCCCTGACAGTGCAGCTCATTCTCAGTACTGTCTCCTGACAGTGCAGCACTGTCTCAGTACTGACCTCTGACGGTGCAGAGCACTCTCAGTACTGACCCCTCACAGTGCAGAACCATCTCAGTACTTAATCCTGACGGTGCAGCACATCCTCAGTACTGACCACTGACGGAGCAGCTCATTCTCAGTACTGTCTCCTGACAGTGCAGCACTGTCTCAGTACTGACCCCTGATAGTGCAGGACAGTCTCAGTACTGACCCCTGACAGTGCAGGACAGTCTCAGTACTGACCCCTGACAGAACAGCACACTATCAGTAATGACCTCTGATGGTGCAGCACATCCTCAGTACGGACCCCTGATAGTGCAGCTCATTCTCAGTACTGTCTCCTGACAGTGCAGCACTGTCTCAGTACTGACCCCTGACAGTGCAGCTCATTCTCAGTACCGTCTCCTGACAGTGCAGCACTTCCTCAGTACTGACCACTGACGGAGCAGAACACTCTCAGTACTGACCCCTGATGGTGCAGCACATTCTCAGTACTGACTCCTGACAGTGCAGCACAGACTCAGTACTGACCCCTGATAGAGCAGCTCATTCTCAGTACTGTCTCCTGACAGTGCAGCACTGTCTCAGTACTGACCCCTGACAGTGCAGAACCATCTCAGTACTGACCCCTGACAGCGCAGCACACTCTCAGTACTGACCCCTGACAGAGCAGCAAGTTCTCAGTGCTAACCCCTGTCAGCGCAGCTCATTCTCAGTACTGAGCCCTGACAGTGAAGCAAAATCTCAGTATTGAGCCCTGACAGTGCAGCACAGTCTCAGTACTGACAGCGCAGCACAGTCTCAGTACTGACCCCTGACAGTGCAGCACACTCTCACTACTGACCCCTGACAGAGCAGCACACTATCAGTTCTGACCCCTGATGGTGCAGCATATTCTCAGTACTGACCCCTGACCGAGCAGCACATTCTCAGTCCTGACGCCTGACTGTGCAGCACATCCTCAGTACTGACCCATGACAGTGCAGCATAGACTCAGTGATGACCCCTGACAGTGCAGCACAGTCTCAGTATTGATCCCTGACTGTGCAGCACATTCTCAGCACTGACCCCTGACAGAGCAGCACATTCTCAGTACTGACCCGTGACAGTGCAGCACAGTCTCAGTATTGATCCCTGACTGTGTAGCACATTCTCAGCACTGACCGCTGACAGAGCAGCACATTCTCAGTATTGACCCCTGACAGTGCTGCACATTCTCACTACTGACCCCTGACATAGCAGGACATCCTCAGTACTGACCCATGACAGTGTAGCACATTCTCAGAAGTGGCCCCTGAGAGAGCAGCACACTCTCAGTACGGGCCCCTGACGGTGCAGCTCATTCTCAGTACTGTCTCCTGACAGTGCAGCACTGCCTCAGTACTGACCCCTGACGGTGCAGCACATTCTCAGTACTGACCCCTGACAGTGCAGCACAGACTCAGGACTGCACCCTGATAGTGCAGCAAAGTCTCAGTACTGACCCCAGACAGTGCAGCACAGTCTCAGAACTGACCCCTGACAGAGCAGCACACCCTCAGTACTGACCCCTGACAGTGCTGCACATTCTCACTACTGACCCATGACAGAGCAGCACACTATCAATACTGACCACTGATGGTGCTGCTCTTCCTCAGTACTGACCCCTGACAGTGCAGTGCACTCTCAGTTCTGACCCCTGACAGAGCAGGACATCCTCAGTACTGACCCCTGACAGAGCAGCAATTCTCAGTACTGACCCCTGACAGTGCAGCACATCCTCGGTACTGACCCATGACAGTGCAGCATAGAATCAGTAATGACACCTGACAGTGCAGCACAGTCTCAGTACTGACCCCTGACAGTGCTGCACATTCTCACTACTGACCCCTGACAGAGCAGCACACTATCAATACTGACCACTGGTGGTGCAGCACTTCCTCAGTTCTGACCCCTGACTGTGCAGTGCACTCTCAGTACTGACCCCTGACAGAGCAGGACATCCTCAGTATTGACCCCTGACAGTGTAGCACATTCTCAGCACTGACCGCTGACAGAGCAGGACATCCTCACTACTGACCCCTGACAGAGCAGCACATCCTCAGTACTGACACCTGACAGAGCAGAACACACTAACTACTGACCCCTGACGGTGCAGAACAATCTCAGTATTGACCCCTGACAGTGTAGCACATTCTCAGCACTGACCGCTGACAGAGCAGGACATCCTCACTACTGACCCCTGACAGTGCAGCACATTCTCAGTACTGACCCCTGACAGTACAGCACATCCTCAGTACTGACCCCTAACAGAGCAGAACACACTAAGTACTGACCCCTGACGGTGTAGAACACTCTCAGCACTGACACCTGAAGGTGCAGAACACTCTCAGTATTGACCCCTGACAGAGCAGCTCATTCTCAGTAATGACCCCTGACAGAGCAGCACATTCTCAGTACTGACCCCTGACAGAGCAGCACACTCTCAGTACTGACCCCTGACAGTGCAGCACACTCCCAGTACTGACCCCTGACGGTGCAGCACAGTTTCAGTACTGACCCCTGACGGTGCAGCACAGTCTCAGTACTGACCCCTGACAGAGCAGCACACTCTCAGCACTAACACCTGACAGAGCAGTACAGTCTCAGTACTGACCGCTGACAGTGAAGCACATCCTCAGTACGGACCCCTGACAGTGCAGCACATTCTCAGTACTGACCCCTGACAGTGCAGCACAGTCTCAGTACTGACCCCTGACAGTGCAGCACAGTCTCAGTACTGAACCCTGACAGTGCTGAACACTCACTGTACTGACCCCTGACAGTGCAACTCATTCTCAGTACGGACCCCTGACAGAGCAGCAATTTCTCAGAGCTGACCCCTGTCAGTGCAGGTCATTCTCAGGTCTGACCCCTGATGAGCAGGACACTCTCAGAACTGACCCCCTGACAGAGCAGCACATTCTCAGTACTGACCACTAACAGAGCAGCACATCCTCAGTACTGACCCCTGACAGAGCAGGACATCCTCAGTACTGACCCCTGACAGAGCAGCACATCCTTAGCACTCACCCCTCACAGTGCAGCACATTCTCAGTACTGACCCCTGACAGAGCAGCACATTCTCAGTACTGACCACTAACAGAGCAGCACATCCTCAGTACTGACCCCTGAGAGTGCAGCACATCCTCAGTACTGACCCCTGACAGTGCAGCACATCCTCAGTACTGACCCCTGACAGAGCAGCACACTCTCAGTCCTGACCCCTGACAGAGCAGCACACTCTCAGTACTGACCCTTGACAGAGCAGCACACTCTCAGTACTGACCCTTGACAGAGCAGCACACTGACTCTCAGTACTGAACAAGGGTTTCTGTTTTGACAATATGCTCAAGTCTCTGGAGTAGAATTCAAACTCACAACCTTCTGATGAAGAGATGTGAATACGAATAATGCCAAACGTGTGTTGTGAAAGAATCAGAAATTGCATGAAAAACCCATGCCATTAGGCACAAGCTTACTAAAACTATCCTCAGAATTATTCAATTGTGAATTTCTGTTAGTCCCCAGTACTCTTTTCCCACTGAATACTGATTGATATGAACAGCAACTGCATTTGACCCAGATAAAGCAGTTCTGTCTTAATGGTTTTATAACAGATCTAATGGGAATGGACATCTACTTCTTCAAAAAATCATAAATTATTCCTGTTAGTTTTTCATTAATCCTTATTTATTAATCAAGTTATTCCTCACTAAAAACCTAAAAATTAATGAAATATCTTTCTATTATTATGTACAATTTATTTCATTAATTCAAAGCTCACATTCTAAATATCAGAGAGCCACAATTGTTGCTAGGTTACTGAAGATATCTCTGCTTGCTATGCACAGGGGATGGGTTCCCCTCCAAGTTCTATTTCTCCTGTTCCCTCCCGACACCCACTTCCCTCTCCTCAAGTACATTCCCAGGCATAGTCTCCCACAAGTATTAGTTGTTCAGATATCTTTAAATCAACTTTTCAGATATGTTGTGATACAGATCTGAAGCCAGTGGGACTTGAAATGAGTTTTCTGGCCCAGAATTAGGGACATTACCATCACAAAGAGCCCTCTCACATGTTAATTCTTTAGGTACTTTCACATGATCCTGCTCAGAGATGTTATGACACAGCAAGCCCACTGTCCCATAAGTGCCCCGGTATTAATTGTTCAGATATTTTAAAAGATATTTTGTAATTGACCTGTTAAGGCATATTATGACACAACTCTGAAGCAGATGGCACTTGAACCCAGACCTCTTGGTTCAGAGGTAGGGACACTACCATTGCACATCAACCAACCCCCTCCCCATGTTAATTTTTAAAAAGTATTTCCTCTTTTATCCATAGATGCTATAACACACCTCCGAATGTTTTTAATCACCTGTGTTTTTATTTTTTCACCTGTTAACCACCAAGAATTCACCATGGTCTCCAATTAGTTAATTTATATGTGAAGTCAGGAAAGGCAATACAGGATTAATTGTTTATCAATTGGATATTAACTGCATTCAAGCAGTGGGTATTAATTGAAGATTCACAAGCTTGTAATTGTAGCAGCAAACCAAAAGATGGAAGTTGTAGGGGTGCACCTGTGCTGTAGGTTAGATTCCCGACAGTATGGAAACAGGCCATTTGGCCCAGCAAGTCCACACTAACCCTCTGAAGAGGAACCCACCCACCCAAATACCCTATATTTACTCCAAAAATGCACCTTAGCCAGGCTAACTCACCTAACCTGTACATCTTTGGATTGTGGGAGGAAACCCACGCAGACACAGGGAGAACGTGCAAACCCCACACAGACAGTCACCCGAGGCAGGAATCAAACCCAGGGTCCCTGTTGCTGTGAGGCAGCAATGCTGACCACTGACCCACTGTAGTAGCATCTTGACCTCTGCACCAGGAGACCCGGCTTCAAGTTCCACCTGCTCCAGATGTGTATCATAACATCTTGGAACAAAATGATTTAGAATAGTAGCTTAATAAAAATGATGGAGTTTTTAGTATGAGATACATTGTGTCTCTCTGGAATTAAAGTGATTGTATAAAGCATATATCAGTGTTATCCAGTTCTTCCCTGCCTGGTTATAACATTCTGACATGATTCCAGACAATTTGATTACTTTAATATGAAGAAAAAACGAGATTTACTTTCCTTGAATAAAAACTAAAATCCAAATAGCCATTTTGAAAAATGGCAGGCATAAATTTTGACAGACCGGCGAGGTGAGAAGGAGGAGTGAGGCGAGGGCTACCAGGAAGGTAAGGACTTAATATATATTTGGGCAGCGGCTGAACCTGAGATACTACATGTGTAGTATCTCCCTCCCGCTCCCCCCTCCTCTAACCAGACGAAAAATATTCTAAGGTAAGGCTTTTATTCTTTCTTTATCTTTCTTTTTCATATATTTAAGTGCATTGTTTGATTTTAGTTAGTTGATATAAAGCTAAGCTTACAATGGCAGGGGACCTCAGACCCGTGGCATGTGCATCTTGCTTGATGTGGGAGCTCAGGGACATGGCTGACATCCCTGACTCTTACACTGGCAAGAAGTGTGTCCAGCTGCAGCTCTTGTTTGACCACATGATGGCTCTGGAGTTGCGGATGGACTCACTGTGGAGCATCCGCGATGCTGAGGAGGTCGTGGATAGCACGGTTAGTGAACTGGTCACACCATAGGTTGGAATTGCTGAGGGACACAGTGAATGGGTGACCAAAAGGCAGAAAAAGAATAGGAAGGCAGTGCAGGTGGTCATCTGTGGTCATCTCCCTCCAAAACAGCTATACCATTTTGGACACTGTTGGGGGAGATGGCTCACCAGGGGAGGGCAGCAGTTGCCAAGATCATGACACCGTGGTGGGCACTGCTGTTCAGAAGGGTGGGAAAAAGACTCATAGGGCCATAGTCATAGGGGATTCTATTCTGAGGGGAGTAGATAGGCAGTTCTGTGACCGAAAACGGGACTCCCAGATGGTATGTTGCCTCCCAGGTGCTCGGGTCAGGGATGTTACTGATTGGCTGCAGAGCAGTCTAAAAGGGGAGAGTGAACAGCCAGTTGTCTTGGTGTACATAGACACCAACAATATAAGTAAAAAACGAAATGAGGTCCTGAAAGAAGAATTCAGGGAACTCGGAGAAAAGTTAAAGGGGAGGACTTCAAAGGTAGTGATCTCGGGATTACTACCAGTGCCACATGGTAGCCAGGGTAGAAATGAAAAAATAGGCAGGATGAACATGTGGCTTGAGGGATGGTGTAGGAGGGAGGGGTTCTGGGGAAGGTGGGGCTATTACAAAATGGACGGTCTACATCTGAACCAGAGCGAAACCAATGTCCTTGGGGGAGTTTTTGCTACTGCTGTTGGGGAGGTTTTAAACTATTGTGGCAGGGGACTGGGAACCAGCAGAGAAAACAAGTAGGCAGCGAGGTGGAGACTGGAGACTGTAAGAATCATGAAGATAGCATTAATAAAGGGAAGAGCAGGCAGAAAGCAGATGAACGTAAAAGAACTGGTGGCCTGAAAGGCATCTATTTTAATGCGAGTATAGTGTGTAAGGCAGATGAACTTAGGGCTTGGATTGGTGCCTGGGAGTATGACGTTATTGCAATCACAGAGACTTGGTTGAAGGAAGGGCATAATTGGCAACTAAATGTTCCAGGATATAAACACTTCAGACAGGGCAGGGAGGGAAGTAAAACGGGGAGGGTGGGGGGGTGGAGTTGCATTGTTGGTCAGGGATGATATCACGGCTGTGCTAAAGGAGGACACTATGGAGGTCTTGGGTGGTGAAGCATTATGGGTGGAGCTGAGAAATAAGAATGGTGCAGTTACATTGTTGGGGCTGTATTACAGGCCTCCCAACAGTGAACGTGAAGAACAACAACAAATAGGTAAACAGATTATGGAAAGATGTAGAGGCAGTAGGATAGTGGTGATAGGAGATTTTAATTTTTTCAACATTGACTGGGATACTTAGCGTCAGAGGTCTGGATGGGGGAGAATTTGTAAGAAGCATCCAGGAGAGTTTTCTAGAGCAGTATGTCAATAATCCGATAAGGAAAAGGGCCACATTGAGACCTGGTACTGGGGAGTGAGCAGGACAGGTGATAGAAGTTGTGATGGGCAATTTCTTTGGGAACAGTGACCACAATTCTCTAAGTTTTAGAATACTCATAGACAAAGATGAGAGTGGTCCTAAGGGAAGAGTACTAAACTGGGCCAAGGCCAATTATATCAAGATTAGCAGGAGTTCAGAAATGTGGATTGGACACAGCTATTTGAAGGGAAGTCCACATTTGAGATATGGGAGACTTTCAAAGATAGTGCAGGATAGGCATGACCTGTTGAAGGCAAAGGATAGGAAGGGCAAGATTTGTGAACTGTGCATGACAGAAGAAATCATACGACTAGCCAAGAGGAAAAAGGAAGTGTATATAAGGTCTAGGCAGCTAATAACAGAATGGGTCCTGGAGGAATATCGGAAGAGTAGGACCAGTCTAAAATGAGGAATCAAGCGGGCTAAAAGGGGTCATGACATAGCTTTAGCAAGCAGAATTAAGGAGAATCCCAAAGCATTTTATTCTTATACAAGAGGGTAACTAGAGCAAGGATTGGTCCACTAAAGGATAATGAAGGAAGGCTGTGTGTCGAACTGAGACAATGGGTGAGATTCTGAATGATTACTTTGCATCAGTGTTCACTGAGGAGAGGAACATGATGAATGTTGAGATTAGAGATAGAAGTTTGATTAGTCTGGATCACATTAACATAATTAGGGAAGATGTGTTTGGTAGGCGAGAGGTTATTAAGATGGACAAATCCCCAGGACAGAATGGGGTCTATTCCAGGTTGCTGAGGGAGGTGAGAGAGGAAATAGCTGGGGCCCTGACAGATATCTTTGTGGCATTCTTAAACACAGGTGAGGTGCTGGAGGACTGGAGTGTTGCTCATGTTGCCCCCCTGTACAAGAAGGGTAGTAGGGATATTCTGGGTAACTACAGACCAGTGAGCCTGACGTCAGTGATGGGAAAGTTGCTGGAGTAAGTACTGAGGGATTGGATCTATTTCTATTTAGAAAAGAATGGGTTTATCAGTGATAGGCAACATGGTTTTGTGTGGGGAGATCGTGCCTTACTAACTTAATAGAGTTCTTTGAGGAAGTGACAAGGTTGATAGATGAAGGAAGGGCTGTTGATGTCATATACATGGACTTTAGTAAGATGTTTGATAAGGTTCCCCTGGTAAACTAATAGAGAAAATGAAGTCACATGGTGTGCAGGGTGTTCTCGCTAAGTAGATAAAGAACTGGTTGAGCAACAGGAGACAGAGAGTAGTAGTTGAAGGGAGTTTCTCGAACTGGAGAAAGGTGACCAGTGGTGTTCCACAGGGGTCAGTGTTGGGGCACACTGTTGTTTGTAATATACATAAATGATCTGGAAGAGGGCACTGTTGGTATGATCAGCAGTTTTGCATTTGACACGAAGATTGTGGAGTAGCAGAAAGCATAACGGACTGTCAAAGAATACAGGAGGATATAGATAGACTGGAGAGTTGGGCAGAAAAATGATAGATGGGGTTCAATCCAGTCAAATGTGAGGTGATGCATTTAGGCAAGACTAATTCTAGAGTGAATTATATAATGAATGGAAGAGCCTTGGGAAAAGTTGATGAGCAGAGAGATCTGGGAGTGCAGGTCCATTGTACCCTGAAGGTTGCAGAACAGGTGGATAGACTGGTCAAGAAGGCATTTAGTATGCTTGCATTCAACGGACGGGTATTGAGTATAAGAGCTGGCAAGTCATGTTAAAGTTGTACAAGACATTGTTTCGGCCACATTTAGAATACTATGTACAGTTCTGGTCGCCACATTACCAAAAGGATGTGGACACTTTGGAGAGGGTGCAGAGAAGGTTTACGAGGATATTGCCTGGCATGGAAGGTGCTAGCTATGAAGTTGAGTAGGTGAGGTTTGCTTTCATTAGAAAAAATGGAGATTGAGGGGTGACCTGATTGAGGTTTACAAAATCATGAAGGGTAGAGATGGATAGAGATAAGCTTTTTCCCAGGGTGAAGGATTCAATAATGAGAGGTCATGCTCTCAAGGTGAGAGGTGAAAAGTTTAAGGGGATACACGCGGCAAGTACTTCACAGAGAGGGTGGTGGACATCTGGAACGTGCTGTCAGCAGAGGTGGTAGAAGCAGGCACGGTAGATTCATTTAAGATGCATCTGGACAGATCAGTAGGTGGGGAGCAGAGGGATACAGATGCTTAGGAATTAGACGACAGGTTTAGACAGTAGAGTTGGATGGCTCAGGCTTGGAGGGCCGAAGGGCCTGTTCTTAGGCTGTAAATTTTCTTTGTTCTTTAAATCTTAAATTATTGGCGTCTGAGAGTATCCTTCAATATTCTTGGAGTTTGAATCAAATGATCAATGGAAGAGTGTGGTTGTTATATTTGGACATGTTAAAACTCAGGTGTGATCTTGATGTTTTTGCTTTCCAAGCCAAATAGGATCAAAAGCAAGATATTTTCTGAGAAAGATGTCAATTAAATGGTCACGAAGATTTGGATGCTAATAGACCATCTGGATGAGATTTAGAAGAAGGTGACACATTAAATGTCTATCAGGCACGATTAGGAGTTGGTAATGTGTGGGAAAAAAATGAGCCGGAGGGTATACAATGGACATTAATAATCTGTACAAAACGCTGATAAAGTTCAGTGAGGACTTCCTGAATTCATTGCAGTCCTTATGTTTGGATTGTGCTAAAGTGTCTCATATGAATAAGCAGCTATTCCTAACTGGCACTGACTCTTTGGCTCACAGCATCACAGAATTGTTACGATGTAGAAGTAGTCATTCTACCCATTGTGCCTTCACTGGTAGTAGCCTCCTATCTCCTGCCTTTTCTGTATATTGCTGCACACCATTTCTATCCAAATAGTTATCCAATGCGCTCTTGAATGCTTTATTTGAACCTGCCTTCACCACATTTCCAGGCAATGTATTCCTTACCCTAACTACTTGCTGTGTGAACAAAGTTTTAGATTTTTGTGCACATCACTTTAAATCTGTACTGTCATGATCTTTTCTTCTTTTACAAACAGCAACAGCTTCTCCATATCTACTATATCCAGCCCATTCACAAGTTTGGAAACCTCTGTCAAATCTACTGTCAGCCTTTTGATTTGAACTTTGGTGCCACATGTATCTGAGTACAGTGAAACATTTTGTTTCACATGTAGTACAGGGAGATCGTAACAGACAATGACACACAGATCATAGTTTGATTGAACACAGCAAGGCAGACAAAGTTATGGTTGCACAGGAGGTGTACCAAAGCAAGATCAACATTAGATTAGAAATTTGAGAGGTCCATTCAGCAATCTAACAACAGCGGGGAAGACGCTGTTCTTGAACTTGTCGGTACAACTGTTTAAGCTTTTGTATCTTCTGCCTAATAGAAGAGGTTGGAAGAGATTATAACCGGGATGGGAGAAGATTTTGATGATGTTGGCAGCCTTTTTGCAGCAACAAGAAGTGTAAATGGTGTCAAAGTATGGGAGGTTGGCTTGCCTGTTGGTTTGGGCTGTGTTCACAACTTTCTGTTGTTTCTTACAGTCCTGGGCAGAGCAGTTGCCATAGCAAGCTGTGATTCACACAGATAGAGTGTAAAAGTTGGTGAAGGTCCTCATGGACACGCTGAATTTCCTTAGCCTCCTGAGGAACGAGTAGTATTGTTGTGCCTTGTTGACCCTTGTGTTTACATGAGTGGTCCAGGACAGATTGTTGGTTATCGACATTCCTAGAAATGTGACGCTCTTGACCCTCTCCACCTCAGCCCTGTAGACGTAGATAGGGATGTATCTTCCTCCTTTCTTCCTGAGGTCATTGATCAGCTCTTTAGTTTTGCTGATGTTGAGGAAGAGATTGTTATCTTTGCACCACAACACTAAGCAATCTATCTCCTTTCTGTATTCTATATTGTCATTGTTTAATATCTGGCCTACAATGGGAGTGTCATCAGCAAACTTGGAGAAGGCACTCAGATGAAATTTGGCTACACAGTCATGAGTGTACAGGGAATACGGTAGGGAGCTGAATACTTTTGGAGGGAGTGAGGGGCTTAGGGGGCAGATCCTTGTTCTGTCCAAGGAATTAGTTGATTGTTACTTTAAAAATATTCCTGGGAAACAGTCATTCCCTTTATCATTTATGGAATAAAAGAGGATTTTGTTGTAACACAAAGAATAGACAATACTGCCAGATTTCAAAACATCCCAGATATTAGACCGGCATCAATGGGACAGAAGAGTTAAAGACAGACTGAATAGAAATGAACAGGACTGCACAACTACTACATGGTCACCTTGGGTAGCAGGATTTGAGCAAAGGGGATGTGAATAGAATTGAGAGACTTTTTAACAGATCAGAAGCAAAAGCCAACCAGCAACACACAAAGCTACCTAGGCAGCAACTCACATTCTGTAAATTTCTGACAGTTTCTGAAAATGGTAAGTGATTGAAGAGTCAAACAGATTCTGTCTCCAATAAATCAAAGAACTGTGGATGCTGGACATCTGAAACAAACAAAGAAAACATTAATTGCTCAAGAAACTCAGCAAGTCAAGCAGCATCTGTGGAGGGAAAACCGATTCTGTCTTTCTCGCTTCTGTGTGTTGTGCATGTTCAAAATAGTTACCCACACTGGCACAGGCACCCCTGAACACACAGCACTTCAACGTGCAGAAAATTTGAACCGAATTCATGGAGGTGTCAGGCTTGCAGCTATATGGTAACAATTTGGAGGTAGTATTTTGGCATGAAAAAAAAGCATATTATCTAAACGATGAGAGGTTGTAGAACTCTGAGATCCAGAGAGTTCTGGGTGTCCGAATGCATTCATCACAGTAGGTCAATATCCAGGTAGAACAAGTAATTAGAAATCTAATAGAGAATTATGCTTTATTTTGCAAGGGGAATTGAATGCAAGGGTATGGAGGTAAAGCTTCAGTTGTACAGGGCATTTATGAGATCATATTTGGAGTACTGTTTACAGTATTGGTCACCGTACTTACGGGAAGATGTCAATGAGTTGAAAGCAGTTCAGAGAAGGTTTTGTAGACAACTACTGGAACCAGTTAGCTGGAAGGCTGAATGGCAATGCAAAGTAATGCCAGCAGGGTGGGTTCAGTTCCTATACTGGCTGAAGTTATCATGAAGCTCTTTCCATCCCAACCTCTCCCCTCGCCTGAGGCTTGGGGAGTCTCAGGTTAAACCACCACCAGTTGTCCCTCTCTCATGAGACAGCAGCCCTAAGGTCCAGTAGGAATGAATGGATTGCCTTAAGAGGAAAGGTTAAAAATTACACAACACCAGGTTGTAGTCCAACACGTTATTTGGAAGCATTAGCGTTTGGAGCGCTGCTCCTTCATCAGGTGGTTGTTATCACAGCTACATGATAAAGTAGCAGCATTCCTAAAGCTAGTGCTTACAAATAAACCTGTTGGACTATAACCTGGTGTTGTGTAATTTTTAACTTCGTCCACCCCAGTCCAACACCGGCTCCTCTCCACATTATGAGGAAAGGCTAGCCCTGTAGTGATTGGAGTTTAGAAACATATAAGATCCTGAAGGAGCTTGGCATGTTTGCATGAGGCTGGAACCTGGTCAGAGGGGGAGCAAAATAATTTTCAAAGGGAAAAATGTATCTTATCCTGGCATCAATGAATTTGCAATGCCCATGTTCGAAGGCAGCAAGATCTATTAAGCTGCAATTCCCTTAACTGGCTGCTAGCCTATTTATAATAATTCAATTTGGTATAAAATAAACTCTGTAATTGCTTAACTTTGATTAATTTTAATTAATTGAGGCTTCATTCTGAAAAACAACTCATTGTACTCATTTGTTTAATGTTCCTGATTTTGCAGGTGGATGAACAGCAGGAACATTAGTTTTGTGCATGTGAACTGTAGATATTGGTATTTGGACACAGTAATTACATAGTTATTAAGATACATATTAATACCATTATTAAAGTATTAAATATTATCGAGATAGTTGGGCAAGCAATATGTTGCCACTGTCGTGTGTGTGGGCACTGTTAGACATTGGTATGATCCACAGTGACCACATCTGCAGCAAGTGTTGGCTGCTCAAGGAACTTCTGCTCAGAATTGATCAGCTAGAGTCAGAGGTGTAGACACTGTGAAACGTCAGACTGCAGAGGGGAGGAACCTGGTAAATGTATTTCATGAGCCAGTGATAACCCTTAGGTTAATAACATGAAATTTGGTCTGTGGTCAGGAGCAGGGAGGTGTGAATGCAACTGAGGCATATATTGGTGATCCAAAATTTACCTTTGTAGGACCCTCAGCCAATGTCCTTGTCCAACTGGTCCAAAGTTCTTGCTCTCCATGTAGTCAAGAGCACAGATGAACAAGGGTGATGAACAAACTTACCAAAGCACCATGATGTACAGGTGAGTGTGTAACCACTTCCTTGGTGTAGGGAGAAAAGAGAAATGTAATAGTAATAGGGGATAGAATCACTAGGGGAATAGATACTGTTCTCTGCAGCAAAGGACAAAGATTCCTGAAGGTTGTGTTGCCTACCTGGTGCCAAGGTTCAGGATATCTGTCTGGATTAAAGAGGTACTCAGAGTAGGAGGGGGAAGGATCCAGTTTTCATCTGTGTAGATAGCAACAATATACAAAAGATGAGGAAAGAGGTTCCATTTAGGGATTATGAGCAGCACGGGACAAACTTAAAATGAAGAAGCAAAAAGGTAATAATCAAAGCATTACTATCTGAGCCATGTGCAAATTGGCATTGGTAATAAAGATTGGAGAGGTAAATGTGTGCAAAATAAGTCCCATCACCAAATCACACTTAATTCACATGTGGAGAGTCCTTGACACTGATCCAGCTCCCTCAGAGCCAGCTCTCAGAGTGAACAGGACCTCTGACACTTCTTTATTTTATTAAATAATACAGTTTACAAACAATTGACATTACCAGCTGTATACAGAGAAACAGCAATTTTACAAGGATGAGGAATGGCAAAACCAGGCCCCAAACCCTACTGTTCAACCAGTTTTCAGGGAAATGACAAACCTCAAATCCCAGTTTCACTCATTACAAAACAGTAACAATGACATTTTTACATAAAAGACAGTCCAATTACACAAAAAAACAGTGCACACAATACAGACCCCCAGCAACTCAGCAAGCCCCCCCGTCCCTCCCACCTTCCGGCCACTCTAAGGCAGCCCACACCTATGCCCCTTCCGGCTCATGGTCCACCCCATGTCCCTTCCAGTTCTTGGTCCGTCCTGACACACCTTCCGACCACCTCTAGAACAGCCATCCTACTTCCCCAACCTCCATCCCCCTACCCCACAGGATGACAGCAGTCGGGACAGCCTACCCACCTTCCAGCTTCCCTACCTGCCCTTAGCACCTTCTAGCCACCTCTACGAGGGCCTGCCCTGGTACCTGTCCATGGTGACAGTTCTGAGGACTGTCTACCCGCCTTTGGGCTCTTGGTCTGCCCCTACGTACCACTGGCTCTCACCCACCCTGATGCACCATCTGGCCTGTGGATTGCCCTGACACATCTTCTGGCCACTTCTCGGACAGCCCTTCCCCTTCCTAGGGACGACAGTGCACAGGGCAGTCCACAAGCCTTCCGAATCTTGGCCTGCCCCTACAAGCCTTCTGGTTCTCAGCTGCTCTTACACACCTTCCGACCACCTCTAGGAGAGCCCGTCCCGATCACCCCTTTTCGGGACGACAGCACTCAGAACAGCCAATCTGTCTTCTGGATCTCGGGGTAACCGGCATCAGGGTGGCCCACCCACCCTCCGGCTCTCGGGGTGACAGCTTTCAGGACAACCTATGAGTCTCCCAGCTCACAGCTAGGCCTGCCAGACCCAGGGACACAAGACAGTGCAGGTGATAAACCCAACAAGTAACATGACAG
Organism: Chiloscyllium plagiosum; assembly: GCF_037043375.1. NCBI lineage: Eukaryota > Metazoa > Chordata > Chondrichthyes > Orectolobiformes > Hemiscylliidae > Chiloscyllium > Chiloscyllium plagiosum. The sequence goes on from NW_028270142.1 coordinate 108,415,824, forward strand.
AGTCAATTATCAGCAAACAGAGCCCACAACCAAGGACAGAGTCCACTCCTGAAGGCAGCAAATGCACACCCCACAGCACACAGGTGTTCAGTCTCCATGGAGTCCTGGCCCATCCTTAGAGAACCAGGCCCACTCATGGGAACACAAATCATTGTAAAGGTGCAGTTAACTCACATGGGTTTGGACCACTCCCAAAGGCAGGGTCTTCTCCCAAACTCCAGGTTACAGCAAGTGCTCACCACCCAGCACACACAGGTGTTCAGTCTTTGCAGAGGCCGAGTCCAAAGGTCAGGCCTACCCACAGGAACAGCTCATCCGGTCAGATGTATTTTCTCACAAGGGATCAGTCCAAATACCAAAACAGTGAAGCCATATAAAAAGCAAGGAAAACTAGAGTGCAGGGGCTAAACCCTGCCACAAAATCAACATTGTCCTTTTCACAAAAGTGAAAGAGAAAAGAGTAACACACAGGCTGTAACCAGCCAGTGAAACAATAGTTCCCTAATGAATACCAGTTAACAAAACTGGCTTTGTAAACCAGCCAGTTTAAGAATCAGATTTCCCCCAAAAATCACAGAAACCAACAGTGGCGGTACACACTAGATGTGGGCAGCCAGCTCAGAGTCAGTCCCCTCCCTGACACAAAATGGAGAGTCCTTGACTCTGATCCAGCTCCCTCAGAGCCAGCTCTCAGAGTGAACAAAACCTCTGACACTTCCTGTTTATTTCTGTCAGCCAGAGCTCCCTGATTGGATTAGAATAACAACCCCAATTGGGAACACATATTCTGAAGTCTACCTGGCTGACCTTATTACAATCACTACATTGTAGCTCAAAGATTTCAGTGGGAGAAATGTGTTCCAAATAATGGGCCTCTGGGGGAAAAGAGAGCTGTTCTGTTGAGATGGACTTCCTTAGAACAATGCTGACACCAGTGTCCTGACCAATTGTATAACTAGTATTATATAGATAGAGCGTTAATTTATCCAGTGCAAAGTTTCCAATTGAAAAGAAGTTTTAAAAAAATCAAAAAGAAATGAAAGAACAGAGATGCAGAGTACTGAAGCAGCAGTCATCCATGTGTGACAGGAAGGTATTGAAAATATAACCAGAAGACTGTAGCATAAATTAGAACTTGAATAAGTAACAATGGTAAAAGGTCAAAGCTTAAGGTTCTTTATCTGAATGCACACAATGTTTGTAACAAGTTGGATGAGTTGACTGTGGAAATAGAAATAAATGACTTTAATAGCTCTTACAGAAATATAATTGCAGGGTGACCAGGACTGAGAACTCAATATTTACTATGCAACATTCTCTGTAAGATCAGGCAAAAAGGATGAGGACAAGATCACATAGTTAATCATGGACTATATCAGTGCATTAGGGGCAGTTAGTGGAATAGTGCTCATGTCACTTGACTAGCAATCTAAAACCCCTGGCCAATGTTCTGGGGACATGGATTTGAATGCCACTATAGTGTATGGGGAAATTCAAATTCAATAAAAAAAATTTTGGAATAAGGAGTTGATGTAAGGGTGAATGTATAACCAGTGTTGTCTGTTTAAAATATAATCTGATTTGGTAATGTCCTTCTGGCTAGCAAATCAGTCATCCTTCCTTGGTGTGGTCCACATGTGATTCCAGATTCACAGCAATGTGGCTGACTCCTAATTGCCCTCTGGGCATTAGGGATGGTCATTAACCACAGCCTGTGAACTAATGAAAAAAAAAGTATGGTACTGACTCGCGGTATCAATGCAATAGATCGTGATGTGGAATAAATTTGGATAGAAATAAGGAATACCAAGAAAAAGAAGTCATGAGTGGGAGTCATCAATGGCCCTTCCTCCAAAAGAATTCCCTCTCTCCATGATAACATATAAATCAGTACATACCAGAGGTACATAAGAAGGGCAGTGCAATTATCCCAGGTGATTTTAATCTGTGTATCGAATGGACAAATCAGATCAGCAAAAGTGACACGAATCAAGGATTGTTCCTTAGAGCAGTACATTGCACAACCTACCTGAGAAGGTGTTATTTCAGATCTAGTAGTGCATAGTGAAGTATGATTAATAAGAGATCTTACGGTGAAAGATATAGGGAAAGCAATGACAACATAGTCAAATTTCAACCCAGGTCTTAATACAGCTTTCTCAACTCATTACAGAGGTATGAAGAAATAATTGTCTAAAGTGGGAAGGGAAAATCTTCTAATGAGAAAGTCAGTTGATGCACAGAGGCAGACATTTACACAGATTATGCTCAGTAAAAACTTATTCCAGTCAAAAAGAAGGAGTTGATGAGAAGAATGAGCTACTCATGGTTAACAAAGGCCAGCACGGAGATTAGATTACCTACAGCGTGGAAACAGGCCCTTTGGCCCAACAAGTCCACACCGACCCGCCGAAGCGCAACCCACCCATTTCCCTACATTTACCCCTTTACCTAACACTACGGGCAATTTAGCATAGCCAATTCACCTGACCTGCACATCTTTGGACTGTGGGAGGAAACCCACGCAGACACGGGGAGAATGTGCAAACTCCACACAGTCAGTCACCTGAGTCGGGAATTGAACCCGGGTCTCTGGCCCTATGAGGCAGCAGTGCTAACCACTGTGCCACCGTGCCGCCCACAGAGAGAATCCAATTAAAACCAAAAGCAGCATAAACTAGAGGGGATTGGGAATTCTTTTCGGAACAATAATGCGAAGCTAATAATTTAATAATGAGGGAGAAAATTAGGTGTGAAAGTAAATTAGTAAGGAATATAAACACAAACAGAAAGAACTCCCATAGGTATATAAAAACAAAACGACTAGCTAAAGTAAGTGTGGGATCCTTGGAAAATGCAACTGAGAATTGATAAGGGGGAACAGGGAAATGGCAGATAATTTAAACCAATATTTTGCATTGATGGTCATGCTAGAGGACAGACAAACCTCCAAATGTCTGATAAACAAGGTGTTAATGAGAGGAAGCATCTTGCAACAGACTCTATCATAGGAGACAAAGTATTTAACAAACTAATGGGACTAAAGGCAGACAAATCATATGGACCTGATGGCCTGCATCCAATGGTTTTAATGGAAGTGGTTGAACAGAAATTGAAGGCATTGGTTGAAATATTCCTGAACTCACTGGATTCTGGGAGAGTTCCCAAAATTGGAAAACTGCTCACGTGAAGTTCCTGTTCAAAGATGGAGGGAGACTGAAAGCAGGAAACTATCGGCCAGTTATCCTAACACTTGTCATCACAAACGTGTTTCAGTCCATAATTAAGGAAGAAATAGCAGGACATTTCGAAAAGCTAAATGCAATTGAATGGTATCAAAATAGCTTTGTGAAAGGGAAGCCATGTTTGACAAATTTCCGAGAGCTCTTTGTGGGTGCAACAAGCAGCGTTAATAAAGGGGGACTGGTAGTTGGAGTATACTTGAATTTTTGGAAGGTATCTTAATGACTTGAATGCAGGGATAGTGGGTATTATAGCCAAATTTGTAGAAAGCATTAAAGTTGGTGGTAAGGTACACTACAACGTAGAAATAAAAAAATTATAAGTGGATATGGATAGCTTATTGAATGGACCAACATTTGGCAGAAGGAATTTATTGTGGATAAGTGTGAGGTTATGCATTTTGGTCAGAAAAATAGAAAAGCAATTTATTATTCAGATAGAGAGAAAAATCTGACTGCTTTGTTACAGAGGGATCTGGGTGTCTCTGTGCCTGGATCTCAAAAAGCAAGTATGCAAGTGCAGCAGATAATAAGGAAGGCAAATGAGAATGTGGCATTTATTGCTAAAGGAATAGAATATAAAACTAGGGAAGTACTGCTACAACTGTTCAAGGCATTATGAGACCAAATCAGGAGTATTGCATACAATTTTCATCCCCTTACTGGAGGAAAAATGTTGTATAATTGGAGGCAGTTCAGAGGATGTTCTGCAGATTGATTCCAGCGATGAGAGGGGTTGTCTTATGGAGAAAGATTGAGCAGTTTAGGCCTATACTTTCTAGGGTCTAGAAGAATGAGAAGAGATATAACTGAAGTATCTAAAGATGCTCGAAGGAATTGACGAAGTAAATGTGGAGAGGATGTTTTCCTGGGAGAGGCACAATCTAGAATGAGAGGTCATGGTTTTAGATAAGGGGTGTCAGATTTAAAACAGAGATGAGGGGGAATTACTTCTCTCAAAGTACAATGGATGCTGGGACACTGAATAAATTTGAGGTCATAGATTTTTAATTAGCAATGAGATTACAGAAAGCAGACAAGAAAGTGCAGTTGAATGGCGGAGCATGCTTGAGGAGTTGAATTGCCGATTCCTGCTTCTAGTTCTTAACTATAACTGAATAGCACAATTGGCAAAATTACTCTGATTACCTCTTCAGAACGCTCTCAAAATAAAACACAATTTATATTAATGCTGTACTCTGTAATGCCTACTTCAGGACCTATTCCAGCAAAGCCACAAGAGTCAAGTTACGAATGAGAAGTACCCACCTCCAAAAGCAGCAGAGTTTCGAGGTCCATCCAATCCCTGGCTACACTGGCCTTACCTTGTTTAATATTTTGAGCTCAGTATGACTCTTCTTTGGCACTCCAATCCTTAACAGCTGAAAGAAAGAGTTTCTGATGGTTTCAATTCTGAAGATATATACTGGACTCAGAAGATTGTCTCTCCATAGAAGCTCCCAGCGTTGAGTTTCTCCAGCACTTTGCATTTTTATTTCTGTTCTGAATCTCTGAGCCTGGTAGCAAAGGCACACTATCAGTTGTTTGGGAAAAAAAAATTATGTGGATTTCAAGCATTTTGGAAGGTGATATTCATCATGTTAATTTGTGATGGAAGAAACAGTCCGGATAGTGTTTTTTACTTCCAAATATTTATGAGGAAACTGAATTAAAAATTTCCAATCTCACACAAATTCTATTCATTTTTCCTTTGATTAATTTGATTTTTAGATTTTGAAAACTAATTCAATCAAAACTTTACTTGAAACAGTCTTGAAACAGAATTAAACTGTTATTTTTAAAACATGGATTTTCTTGTTCAAAAAAGCAGAGAGAAAAGTAATATTTTACTTGGAAAATTTATGAAAAGTTCTTTTGAAAAAAAATGGAGAGATTCTCTCCCCATTTTCTGTGTCTGTTAATGATCAAATTATTTAACATATCCAACCTCAATGATACTGTCAGTGAAACAGCTGTGTCTCAGAGAACAACAAGGAATAAACTGGAAACATCTGACCATAGATTAGTTCTGACTGTTCTTTTCCCTTCCCTGTGGGGTTGGCTAATTAATTACATTTGTTCTTTAGTTTAACTTCTTGTAAAGATAGTAAGTTTAAATAAGACACTCAGAACTGCTAAATGACACACAACATCCTCTCCAAGAGCGCGCTCACAATGCCAATTGCTTTGTATTTGCTTTCAATTCATTCATGGGATGTGAGTGACATTGGCGATTGTGAATCCTCTGAGAGAGGGAAGTTGAGAGTTTCATAGGGAGTCCGTGGACGTAGATACATCCACAGAGCTGTTAGGATGGGAGTTCCAGGATTTTGATGCAGCAAAACTGAGGGATATTGTTCCAAATCAGTTTTATGTATGACTTGGAAGGAATCTTATAGATACACTGCCCTTGTTCTTCTAGTTGATAGAGATCAGGTTTGGAAGGTGTTGTCTGTTCATGCATATATAAATTATTTGAATGCAAGGGACAATTATATATGGCAGATAATTCAAAACCTGGAAATTGTAAGCTGTGAGGAGGATGCAAAGAGGCTTCAAAGGGATTTAGATAGGCTTAGTGAGAGGGCAAGAGCACAGCAGATGGAATATAATGGTGAGAGATTGACTAGTACTAATTTCCAAAGGGACCAACTTGTCCTTGTTCATAAGTGACTCGGAGCCAGTATGTAGATACAGCAAGAAACCCAGAATGCAAATGGTACGTTGGTATTCATTGCAAGAGGGTTTCAGTACAGGAGTAAGGAAGTCTTATTTCAATCAGACAGAACACTGGTCAGACTGAGTATTGTGTGCAGTCTGGCTGCCTTGACAAAGGAAAGAAATACTTGTTGTAGAGACAGTGCAGCAGAGGTTCACCAGACTGATTCCTGGGATAAGAACAGAAAGTTCTGGAGAAGCCCAGCAGGTCCGGCAGAACCTGTGGAGAGAAACAGATTTAATATTTTGAGTCCAATATGACTTGTTCGGAACAGAAGGGGGATGGGAAATCATGCTTTTTTATGCTGTTGACAAATAGGGAAGAGGAGCAAGTAAACAGATAGCACCCAGAGCAAAAGATAAAGAGAGTGCTAATGGTAAGACAGATTTAGATGCAAAATATATCTTAATGATAGGTGTGAGTATTAGAAAATAGGTCAGCTGTGTTGAGAGCAAACCCATTCTAACAAGGCACTTGGGGTTAGTGGAGGAGCAGTTAATCAAAAAGCAGGACAGTTTTCATGCTCTGAAATTGTTGAACTCAGTGTTGAGTCCTCAAAGCTGTAACATGCCGAAGTAGAAAATAATGCAATTTTCCTCTCGCTTGCATTGGGCTTCACTGGAGCATTGTACCAGTTCTAAGGCAACCATTTTCGCAAATCCTACCATAAATTTTTACCTGAGCCATGTGCAAACTGGATAGAGAAAATCAAAGCAGAAGGATGTCCGTTTGGCTCAAAGTTGTGGGAAAAGTGAATTCTGGTTCATGGGATATTAGCACCATGACTGAGGAAAGTGGGGAATGTACCGTTAGGACAGTTTCTACCTGAACCAGAATGAGGCCAGTATCCTTGGGAGTCACATAACTGGGGAAGTAGATTGGTTTTTAAATGAAATGGTGGAGGGATGGTATCAAACTTTGCAAGATCTGGTAACTCAAAGAGCAGAGATAAGGCAAAGGGAAATGATAAATGGACCTGTCGATTTTTTTTTTAAGAGACCATAAATTTAAGAGTTAAATCAGCAGATAGGCCTGGAGGATAAACAAAATACTCCGTATTTGAATGCACATAGTATTCAAAAAGAACAGATAATTCAGAGAGCAAATGGAGAGGGACAAAGTGAGAAAGAGAGCAATTGAGCTCAAGATAAGGAGTAGTCTAAGAGCTTGAAAGCAGTGCAAGAGGAGCAGTCTGAGAGTGTAAATATGGTGCATGAAGGGAATGGTGAGAGGAGATGAGAGTCTGCACTTGGAGCTGCCTCCTATTGTTGGCTCTTACCTCAGAACAAAGGAAGAGTTGGTGAGTGCTAATACATTTTTACACCAGGCTGATTGGAATTTGTAACTTTTAAATGATCGGTTGGTAGGTCAGCTTAAAGTGCAGGGCTAGGTTTTGTAATTTGTAGTCAGCATTCATGAGGCAGTGAACTACGTGGATACATGTTTAGGGATTGTGGTCATACTGAAGGTTGGATGGATACCAAGCAGTGAGGGAATGGGTGAGTGTCAAGCTGTCTAAGAGAAGCATACATGCATGGCTGGAATTACCAAAGTCTATTTTGCTTGCTAATCAGCATTTCAGCTTTTGATACTTGTGAGGGCAACAGTTCCTCAGAAGACACTACAGGCAGCTCAGCTGTTCATAGAGTCAAGGAAGAAAAACAGAAGAATAATAGAAGATTCCATGGTCAGTGCATAGTGTTTCAGCAGTATGACTCTGGGATGTATGTTGCTATTACCCTGCTGCCAGGATGTTACAGTACAGTTGCAGGACATGTTTATTTTGGGGGTCAGGGGGTGGCGTGTGGTAGGATGATCAGTCATAAGTCATGGTCCATGTTGATGTCAGTAACTTAGGTAGGAATGCAAATGACTTCTGGGAGCTAGGTATGGCATTCAAAGACAGGAGCTCTAAAGCAGTAGTCTCAGGATTACTCCCAGTCCCACATGCTGGTGAGCATAGGAATAGGAGCTTTGAGTGATTGAACATGTGGCTGGAAAGTGGGTGTAGGAGGTGGGCATCAGATTTGAAGGACATTTGATGGAGCACCAGGAGCAGTTCTGGGGAAGGTGTGACATATACAAGCAACATGGCCAACAGCTGAAACAGGGCAGAGATAAATAATGTCATGGGGAGATTTGTTACTGATGGTGGGGAGGCTTTAAAATAAATTGGCAGGGAGATGGAAGCCTGAGAGCAAATTCAAAGCAGGTAACAAGAGACAGAGACCTAGTGAGTCACTCTGGAAGACACAGAAATAAAGGTTAAGAAAGGAACAACACAGAAAATTGTTTGTATTAAAAGGTGTTTATGGAAAGACAAGGAATGCAGTGAATAAAGCTGATGAGCTGAGGGCAATGATAGACACATGGCAGCGTGATATCACTGCTTTATCAGAGAGTTGGCTTAAAGACAGGCAAGGCTACCAGCTCAACATTTGTGGATATAGGGTTTATGTTGGGTTTTCAGGCAGGATGGACAAGAGGATGAAAACAGTTGGGGTATAGCACTATTGATTAAAGTCATAGTTGTGGAGGAGGGACGCATTTTAAATAAAGCCTCACATTAGGGCACATGACAATCCAAAAATAAAAAGGGACAGCCACGCTGCTGGGTGGGTGCTATAGAAACCTAAATAATGGGAGAGAATTAGAGGAGCAAATAGGTCAACAAATGCCTGAGTGACTTAGGAGACTGCACACCGTTCATAAAAGTGACAGTAATGACATGGTAGGTTGGATATATAGGAAGAAATAATGGGACCTTCTCAGAAAGGCACAGCAATAATCCTTAGATATTTTAATCCACAAATATGGACTGGCAAAGTTAGGGGGCAAAGGTAACCCATTGTATGAGGAGTTCATACAATATTTTCCAAATACTTTCTGACAACAGCATGTTCTGGAGCCAATCAGACAGGAGGGTACACCAAAATAAAACAAAGAACTTTGGATGCTGGAGATCTGAAAACAAACAAACTGCTGGAGAAACCCTACAGACATGGTAACGTGTGTTATGAGAAAGTGAAGTTAATGTTTCAAGTTCAGTGACTCTTCTTCAGAACTGGAGGTTATACTAGCATTGGCATTGTGCAATGAGACAGGATAAATTCAAGAACTTATAGTGAAGGCATGCCTAGATGGCATTGACTATAATAAGCTTGAATTTTGCACTCAATTTGAAAGAGAGTGTTGTGGCTGCAAGAAAAATTTGATAACATTTAAATAAGGGAAATCATGAGAACATGTGCAAGCTAAAGTGAACTGGCAAATTATGTTAAAGAATAGGTCAATCATCACCATCATCATCATTACTGGCAGTCCCTCGCAGATGAGAATGGCTCTCTTCCACTTTAAGGTTGAGTCCATAGAGACTCAGACCGGTGTGGTTTCTGCAGGCTCTGTTACAGTTTGGGTAGAAGATGGTTGTGGAAAGGGATGGTTGGGGCGTTAGTGTCATAGTGCACTCCTTTCATTGTTTTTGTCTGGCTTCTGCTTTTTCATGACAGCAAGTCTCGAGCTGCTCCTCCTCCAATTTGGACAGTATTGGGCCAGTGATTCTCAGGGTCAACAGAGATGCAGTTGCAGATATTTAAGGGGATATTTCAGAATACATTAGAACTTCGATATTCCGAATAGTAATTATCCGAATTTCAGATTATCCAAACAAGATCTCAAGGTCCCATAAAAACATTACACCAAAGAAGTAAGTGAATTCGATTTACTGAAGAACATGTGAAAACACTGGCAAAAACAAAGAAACACAAGCACCTCAAGTAACAGCAACTGGATATTTTTTACATAACGGTTAATTACACAGTGCTTTGCAAAAATAAATGCTTTATTCCCATGACTTTACTGGGCCGTTCATGAAAAACATAACGGAGAAAGTAAATGCATGCGCGTGTTTCTGTCCCATTGCAACATGAGTTCAGCAGAAACTGACAAATGCTCTTGTGATTGTAGAAGCTGTTTGGGACCTAGTTTAATGCTGGGATTTCATATATTTATGCGATGGCAAGGGTTTAGTCCTTCTCAGTTTAACCTGCAATTTGCAGAATGCAAAGATTAGTTTGTGTAAATAGCAGACTCATCAAAATTATAGATTTAAACAAACTGTCCGGTAGAACACAGTGTTAGATTAGCATGGCTTTCCTTTTTAAGGTCAAATGGATTATCCAAATAATTAATTATCCGAACAAGAAACTGCCTGCCCATCTCATTCAGATAATCAAAGCTCCTCTGTACACAGAATAGATACCTTTCAACAAACAAGAAAATCCTAAGGGACAGACCAACGTCAGTGGATAACCAGAAAGATTTAAGATAGGATCAGACTTAAATAAAAACAAATAATTGTGCAAAGCGAGAGACATTTCAATAGATTGGACAGAATTTTTTTTTAAAAAAAGCAAAGAGCAACTAAGAAATTAATAAGGAGGAAAGAAAATAAAGTACAAGAGAAATATTAATAGGCAAAATATAAAAACAGATAGTAAGAGTTTCTATAAATATTTTTAAAAAGGAAAATAGTTGGCAAAATGATCATTGGCCCTACAGAAATTGAGTCTGTAAAATTAATAATGAGAAATAAAGAGATGGCAAATTAATTGAAGAATCTTTACTATAGAGATACAAAGAACACCCCAGAAGCAGTTATAATGAAGAAAAGAAAGGGATTGAGGAATTTCAATATTTGAATCACTAGAGAAGTGGTAAATTGTTGGAGCTGAGGCTGTAAAGTACCTGGATCCTGATATATTTCTTCATAGGATTTGAAACGATAGGGACATTGTTGCCTGCACATCAAAATCCAGATTATGAATATATAAAGAAAAGTTGTGTCCCAATGCTGACTCCTGGGAAACACTACTACAACTGCCTTCTGGCTCAGAAAAATCCATTGAGCACTGTTCTCTGTTCCCTATTACTCAGCCAATCTTGTATCCATGTTGAAACTAGCCCTTTTATTCCATGACCGAAAACTTTCCTCACCAGTCTGTTGTGTGGCACTGTACCAAAAGCCTTCTGAAAGTCCATACATAGCGCAAGAACAGCATTACCCTTGTTGAGGAGAAAGTGAGGACTGCAGATGCTGGAGATCAGAGCTGAAAATGTGTTGCTGAAAAAGCGCAGCAGGTCAGGCAGCATCCAAGGAACAGGAGAATCGAAGTTTCGGGCATAAGCCCTTCTTCCAGCAACACATTTTCAGCTCATTACCCTTATTGAGCCTGTTACCTTCAAAACCTTCAGCAAGTTCCCCTTTAGAAATCTATGCTGATTTTCCCTAATCAATTCACCTTTTTCCATTCTATTCCACATAATTGTATCGCAAATCTTCCCACCACTGGAATTAAACTGACGGTCTGTAATTACTGGGAACATCCTCAGAATCTTTCTTGAACAAAGCCACAATGTTTACAATTATCCAGTCTTCTGCCACCTCACCCACATTCAGGGGAAGACGAAAGATTATGGACAGTGCTCAACAATTTCTGCTTCACTTCCTTCTAAAATCCTTCATAAAACCATTAAACTACTTTAAAGTCTAATCACTTCCTATTGCCTGCTCCATAATTCAATAAAATCATGGCTGTTCCAACATTCCAAATGTTTGCTTTCCTGTCCTTTCCCCATAACCCTCAATTGCCCCACCCCCCGATCAAAAGTCTATCTCAATCTGAAATAGGACTCTTTCAACTGCTCTGTGACAAGGAGCTCCGCAGACTCTCAACCTTATCAGAAAGGTAATTCCTCCTTTTCTTAGTCTTAAGTCTGTGCCCCTTCATTCTGAGACTCTGTTCTCTGGTCCCAGATTTTACTATAAGGGGAAACATCCTCTTAGTATTTACCCTATCAAGCGCCATAAGAATCATTTATATTTCAATGAGATCACATAAATTCTAAGGAGTAGAGTCCCAACCTCTTTAGGCTTTGCTCATAAGAGAATCCTTCTATACTGGAGAACTTCCTCTGAACTATCTCCAATGAAATGATATCATTCCTTAAAATAAGGGCACCAGAACTTCTCTCAGTATTCCAAATGTGGTCTCACCAGCACCTTAAAAAATTGCATTAAGAGTCTCCTGCTTTTATACTCCAACCCCTTAAAATAATGGCCAAAATAGGAGATGTAAAATACTTTATTTTTGACAGGCTTTGTGATGCAGTGGTAATGTATCTCATTCTGACCCAGAAGGCCAGGTTTCACCAGCCCCAGGCATGTGCCTTAACAGGTTAATTAAAACGCAATACCTACAGTATTACCTTTTGGAAGCAGTAAGAGGGAAAATTTGAGACTGAATAACACCAAGTGTCTTTCAAGTTAAGGACATTCTGCCTGGTAACAGCTGTCTGATTGCTTGAACTGCAGATTATTAAAAATTATGTTAAGTGCCAAGAGCACCAGAGTGTGAAAACACACAGAGCCTGCAGATAGAAATCATCCTCCTCCCTTTCTCTCTTCATGTGGGGACAAAGACAGAAAACTCCAGAAAGCTTAAAAGAGAGACTTCATACAAGAAAGACTTAAGTTGACACAATTTGTAAAATATATTCATTCATAATATGTCACCATTACTGACTGTACCAGTATTTGTTGTTCATCCCTAGTTGCCTTTCAGAAAGTGGTGGTGAGCTGCTTTTTGGAATTGCTGCAGTCCACCTGCTGTTGGTACACCACAGTGGCTCAGAGGGGATCTTGCATGTGGTGATCTTCCCTTACATCTGTTATTCTTGTTCTTCTAGCTAGAAGTAGTAGGAGGTTTGGAAGGTGATGTCAATCATTGAATTGAGAGATGACTATCACTGTGCATATAACATTGTGGTCTGGACTTTAGTCTTTTGTTCTTCAGAATTCTGTTTACTCCATTGTTTTTTTTCCCGTCCTTGGTATATGCTGTTCAACCATTTGGGTTATCAATTAGAAATATTTTCTCTTCACAGCGCTACTTAAAGTTGTGTTACAATGGTTATTTTTATGTTCCTAACGAAAACCTGGCATCTTTTTTTTCCCCTGGGTAACAGTCAGTCAGGAAGGCAAATGGGTTTTTGATTGTCTCATTGGCAGTTTTATGCATTTATACATTTAGTGACGATTCGTGAAACCAGTGGGTCATGATAATCAGTGCACTTACTCCTGTTGAAGTTGTGACACTTCCAGACATTTAAAAGTAATCTGAATTACTATTAAAAGCTGGTCAAATTTGTCCCTCTTCTTGTGGATATATTGCTCTACGTTATCAGGTTGATACCGGGTTTTGGTTTCGTTCTGAAACAGTTGGTATGCAGCTAGTTTTGCAGCACACAATCTTTAATTACAACTTGACTTTGTTGAGATCAGCAGCTTTTGCTGTGTTCACTGAAGACAACCTGAAAAAGGGTGGATGGGTACAAGGTTCGAGTAATGTAGTGTACAGAATGTCTGGAGCATAGGAGACAGCCAGCGGCTTAGGCAAGTAGTTTGCTGAAATGTATCAAAATAAGGAAACAGTTAGTGTAGTTCAAGTAGTTTAACTGCATATTCATACAAGAGAACAATTCGCAATTAACTGAAGGAGCAGCTTTTATTTGTATTTGATAAGAAAATCATGCTAAATGACCCCAAGATCACAGGTCATTACCATCACCAGCACCTGATCTCAAATGGTCATGCCTCCACTCACAGAAGATATGAATACATAGCTTTCTGTCATCACCGAACAAATTCTACTGCAACTTTGAGTTTTTGACGGCCCCAGTGATGTTCTACTGTGTCTCAGGTACTGCTTCCCTTTGTTATTCCTTCAGCTACAGCTACTTGTGTTGTGACACTGTTCTGTCTATCGACCGACACAAATCAAGTTCGAGACTATCAATTCTGGCCAAGTCCCTTGAAATTTAATCAGTTTGAAATTAATAAGAACGATGAACAATTTTTTGAAACATAGCTGCTTTTTTGCTTGAGATAAACTGGGACATAAACCAGTTTGTACTGTTATGAAGATGTAGGAGTACTGTACCTTTAAAGGAGCTGAAATTTCTGGCCAGCAGTGTTCTGAACAAGGTAACATTGTAACATTTGGCCAAACTAAGGATCTAAAATCTGGATTTAGGTTGTTGTCAGGAGCAACCATTTAATACATGCCCTTACTGACAACAAAATGGCTTCTTAATGCAAGTAACATAAAGTAACATAACAAAATGACTTCTCGGCTGCAAATTGACAATTTTATTTAAAATGGCTTGTAACCCTGTGAAAGCTGCATTCCTAAACTAACTGAACCAAAGATTAGCAGACAATGCTTCCTTCACAGTATGGAATTAACTAAGCTCGATAGGACATTACTAACCATCAGAGCTAACCTTGGAGACGCAGATGCCGAGAGATAAAATGTGCAAAACAAAGTTAGCTCCCAAGAAATGTGATTGGCTTAACCTTATGCCTATAATATAATTTTATTATGTTTGGTCTGTAATTAAGGCTGTACTATTCCTTGAGAACCATATAAAAATTGTCTTTGTTTTAAGCCATTTGCACAGTTTCTTCACGAGACACAGAAGTGTTTAACCTCTGTGATGCTGGACAACCTGTGCCCAGCTGTGATAATAAACCTGTGACATCTTGTTGAATCAGACCAAACTGCTAGTGTTTACCGAGGGACCCCTCCCGTGGGTTGAGATCTTCAAAACAACTAGCTAACAGCTGGGTTACCTTGGAAAAAAACAAATTCAAATTTGGCCAATTTAAATTATACCACAAGATACCAAACTCCAATCAAGTTTGAATTTAGTATTTTGACTATATTAAAACTAATGAAACAATCCAATGCTTTGGGATATAAATATCAGACATTTTGAACAGTTACCCAAAGCAGCAAAGAGCACCAACAAAAACAGAACGATACAGACTGCCCGCAGAACTGCTTCCTTAATCTATCAAAGATCTGTGAAGCAGAATCCCTAAGAAGAAAAGAAGACAGAGGATAATCTACAGAGGACACTTGGTTAAGCTGACTGGTTTTGAAACATGATTATAGTATGTTTTCTAAATCATAATTGGGATTTTTTAAAACGGGGAAAGTGAGGACTGCAGAAGGGCTTATGCCCGAAACGTCGATTCTCCTGCTCCTCGGATGCTGCCTGGCCTGTTGTGTTTTTCCAGCACTACATTTTTCAACAATTTTTAAAAATGGGACTAGTATTGTAGAGGGTTCTGTGAAGTGTTGTTGCTTTAACATGGCCATTCTTTCTCTTGTACAATAAAAACAAAAACTGCTGGGGAAACTTAGCAGGTCTGGCAGCATCTGTGGAGAAAAAACAGAGTCAATATTTCAGGTCCAGTGACTGAAGTGTTTGTTCTTTGCTGCTAATGACTTTTTTTCAGCTCTGCACTCAGCCCTCATTGCAGTGTTCACTGAATGAAAGATTTGGTTACCCTGTTACTCAAAACTCCTCTTCCTCCTTTATTGAATGGTCATTTTCATTGATTTTCTTCAACAGATCAGATCAATCATCGCGTCACGTATTGACAGTACATTAAACTTTTATGGCTATTGAACCAAAGACTTTACACTACATGCTGCACTTGATTTTATTTTATTTCATTTATTATTGTCACATTTAGGGAGATGCAGTGAAAACTATTGTTTTGTGTGCTAACCACACAAATTATATCTCACATAAAGTACATCAAGATATTAAAAAAAACTGCAGAATATAGTGTTATAGCTACAGAGAAGGTGCAAAGAAAGATCAACTCTGATATACAAGAGGTCCGTTCAGAAGTCTGAGAACAGCAGAGAAGAAACTGTTCTTGAATCTGTTGGTGCATGTTTTCAAACTTCTGTATCTTCTGCCTGATGGAAGACAGAGTACAAGTAGGGTAGGAGGAGTTTTTGTGTTGGTTGCTTTCCGAGGGCAGTAGGAAGTACAGGCAGCAGCATTGGAAGGAAGGCTGGTTTACTTGATGAACTGGGCCGCATTCACAACTCTAATTTCCTGCATCCTTGGGCAACAACAGTTCCCATACCAAGCTGTGAAGCATCTGGATAGGATGCTTTCGATGGTGCATCAATAAAAATAGTTAAGAGTCATTGTGGGCACCTGAAAATCCTTAGCCTTCTGAGGTGGTAGAAAATTGATACGCTTTCTTGACTGTAACATCAATGTGGATGGACCAGGACAGAGTGTTGTTGATATTTACTCCTAGGAACGTATCACTATGAGCCTTTTTTCTGATTTCACAGATGATGATGGAAGCGTGTTTTTATTGTAGTGTTTGTCTATTTTGCATGTTGCAGTGTCATACTGTTGCATGTTTCATTTTTTAAAAACTTAAATTTAAGATTGTTTGATGTTCATCTTTATTAGAAAAGGGGGATACCAATATCTGGTTAGAAATGTAGGTTTGATAGAGAATTGCATAATATTCAACCAAAAGTAGCCTGTTCCTGTTCCAAGCTGGCTCCTCAACATGCTCTGGAAAACCATTCAAGAATTCACTCTCTACAGTGTTTGTGAGATTTAGCCCGTGTGTGTGGTATATATATATTTGTGTAAATTTTTTGTGTATTATGTATTTGAATAATTACTGCATTTCCCTTGTTACAGGAACCACTACATTCTTAATTTATACCATGCCTGATGTAACACTGCTTTGTGTTATGTAATAAACTCCTATCAACATTTAAATAAAACGAAATAATTGAGCTGAAATAAATATGACATGCTAAAGAAACACAGCAGGTCTGGCAGCATCTGTGCAGAGAGAGAGTTCATGTTTCAAGTCTGATAAGGATTCTTCTTCGGAATGCTCCACCATAATTTGAAAGCTGAGTACAGGATTAAGGATAGGATTCTTGGTAGTGTGGAGGAACAGAGGGATCTTGGTGTGCAGGTACATAGATCCCTTAAAATGGCCACCCAAGTGGACAGGGTTGTTAAGAAAGCATATGGTGTTTTGGCTTTCATTAACAGGGGGATTGAGTTTAAGAGTCGTGAGATCTTGTTGCAGCTCGAGAAAACTTTGGTTAGACCGCACTTGGAATACTGCGTCCAGTTCTGGTCGCCCTATTATAGGAAAGATGTGGATGTTTTGGAGAGGGTTCAGAGGAGATTTACCAGGATGCTGCCTGGACTGGAGGGCTTATCTTATGAAGAGAGGTTGACTGAGCTCAGACTTTTTTCATTGGAGAAAAGGAGGAGGAGAGGGGACCTAATTGAGGTATACAAGATAATGAGAGGCATAGATAGAGTCGATAGCCAGAGACTATTTCCCAGGGCAGAAATGACTAACACGAGGGGTCATAGTTTTAAGCTGGTTGGAGGAAAGTATAGAGGGGATGTCAGAGGCGGGTTCTTTACACAGAGAGTTGAGAGAGCATGGAATGTGTTGCCAGCAGCAGTTGTGGAAGCAAGGTCATTGGGGACATTTTTTTTTAATAGATATTTTTATTAGAAATTTAACATTTTTACAAGTTTACAAAAATAAACAAAACTCTCAGATATAAACATTGATATACAATTAGCTCAAATATACAATAGCCAAAATTTGACAAAAAAAACAAAACAACAAAAAAAAACCGAAAAGAAAAAAAAAAAACAAACAAAACTCAACTATCGACTAATCTAACCTACAACTAACCAGGGTGTATATTTAAGTCTCTTACATGCTCGGGATGTGTTAGCATCAGATGTAATAAAACCCGTATTCGTGCGGGATTCCTCCCCCGAGGGGCCGCGGACCAGCCAGGTTTGGAATCTCAATTAAATAAAAGCCCTTGTTAGGATAGCCGAAATATCTGTATTTATGTAATTCAAAAAGGGCTGCCATATTTTATAAAATAATTCGGTCTTTCGGTGTACCATATTTGTAAGGAAGTCAAGGGGAATACATTCCATAATTAGTCTGTGCCAATTTGAAAGTCCAGGGGGGCCCTCCGCCGCCCAGTTCACCAAAATATTTTTCCTTGCACAGAAAGAAAGAATAGAAAATAGTCTCTTCCCGTACGTGTCCAGGGAGGGAAAGTTCGAAAAGCCCAAGAGGAGAGATACGGGGTCCACTTTTATTTCCGTTCCTAAAATTTCTGTCAGGGTACTTGCTACTTTAGTCCAATATCTACGGATCTTATGACAGGTCCATAAGCAATATACAAGAGTGCCCACCTCTATTTTGCATTTCGGACACATTGGAGATGCTCCTGCCTTAAATTTTGCCAATCGAACCGGTGCTATATGGGCCCTATGAAGTATCTTCAGCTGGATAGCCTGGGTTCTGTTACAAATGGTAATTCTTCTAGCATTTTCCCAGATATCATTCCACGTTTCTGTGGAGATTTCTAGTCCCAGATCCTGATCCCATGTTTTAAGCAGATTATCCATATCTCCCGATACTTCATCATGTAGTAAATGATAAATATTACTGACGGAAGATACCCCCACTGGTCATAGGACAGTACATTCTCTATCGGATTTATAAAGACTATCTAATAACGTAGTCTTCTTCTGTATATAATCTCGAATTTGGAAGTATCGAAAGAGGTCTCCATTGGGTAATCCGAATTTCTGACGCAGCTGTCCGAAAGACATCAGGACCCCATCTTTAAATAAATCCCCGAGACATGAGATACCCCTGGATCTCCAGAGTTTAAAAGTGGCATCTGTTAACCCCGGTTGGAATCCCCATGCTCCCACTATCGTGCATAGGGGGATGTTTTATGTGAATTACCCTCATTTTGCCGCATTATATTCCAAGCCTTGATTGTATTTAGTATTATAGGGTTTTTACAGTGATCTGTAATGATTTTCCTCTTGTCTGAGAATAAAAGGTTAATAAGTGGGTATTTTACTTGAGAAGCCTCGATGTCCAACCAGATTGATTGTGGATCAGACAAGACCCAATCAGCTATGTAACTTAATAGGGAACTTAATTGATATTTCCTAAAATCTGGGAAGTCCAATCCACCCCTTGCCTGTGGAAGCTGTAGCTTCTTCAGCTTAATGAGGGGCCGCCTATAATTCCAGATAAAGGAACTCAGCCAGCCGTATAATTTACATAAAGCTGTCCTCGGCAGCATCACCGGAAGCATTCTCATAGGATATAGGAGACGGGGCAGGATATTCATTTTGATTAATGCTATTCTACCCAACCAGGAAATTGGCAGGTCTCCCCATCGCTGGAGGTCCTGCCTTATCCTTTCCAATAAATACACAAAATTAGCCTTATACAACTGACCAAATACTGGAGTAATAAAAATGCCTAAATATAAGAAACCCTCCAGGGACCAGCGAAAGGGAAAAAGGGAACCGTCCGCTAAGCGGGGTATCACAGCAAGGCCACCCATTGGCATAGCCTCCGATTTTGAAAAATTAATTTTATAGCCTGAGAATGCATTAAATGTATTAATAACTTGGATTAAGCGAGGTATGGACATCAAAGGGTTACTGAGGAATAGAAGAACATCATCTGCATAAAGGGTAATTTTATGTTTACCTGTACCAATCCTTGGGGCCACTATATTAGGATCAGCTCGTATAGCTTCTGCTAGTGGTTCAATTATTAGCGTGAATAACAATGGCGAGAGGGGACATCCCTGACGGCAGCCCCTACCCACACTGAAGCTATCTGAGCCTAATCCATTGGTAACCACAACTGCTTTGGGATCACTATACAATGTTGAGGTCCATTTGGTAAACACCTGTCCAACACCAAACCTCTCCAATGTGTAAAACAAATATGACCATTCGACCCTATCAAATGCCTTTTCCGCGTCTAATGAAACCACTACTCCTGGTATCTTTCCCTGATGACAAGCTTGAATCATATTCAGAGCCCTTCTAACATTATTGGATGATCTACGGCTCTTAATAAACCCCGTCTGATCCTCCTTTATAATATGTGGCAGGATCCTTTCTAGTCTCAGTGCTAACGTTTTAGAGAGGATTTTAAAATCTACATTTAGCAAGGATATTGGTCTGTATGATGTACAATCTTCTGGGTCCTTTCCTTTTTTTAAGGATAAGAGAGATATTTGCCTCTTTCAGCAAAGGTGGGAGACAGCCCTGACTATATGCATAGTTATACATGTCCATAAGTGGACCAGCTAGTATTTCTGTAAATTCTTTATAGAATTCAGCTTGAAAGCCATCTGGGCCCGGCGCCTTACCATTTTGAAGGTGCCTAATTGCATCAACTATTTCTTGGGGTGTAAGAGGAGCATTTAGGACTGATACTTGTTCCGGAGTTAGGTCCGGAAAAGTCAAATTTTTAAAAAATGACTGCATCCTCTTCGTCCTATCTTCACAATCCTGTGATTTATATAACTCAGAAGAGAATTCTCTAAAGGTCGCATTAATCTTTTTATGATCATGAGTCAAAATACCCGTACTTTCCTTGATAGACATAATAGTCTGAGGGGCCTTTTTTTTCTTTGCAAGAAATGCTAAGTATCTACCCGGTTTGTCGCCATATTCATATAACCTTTGCTTTGCAAATAATATTTCCCTCTTAGCCGTTTGAGTAAGTGTAGTGTTTAGAGCTGTCCTAAGAGCTGTAATCCTTTGCAATTTAATAATAGAAGGTCTATCAGTGTATGCTGTTTCAGCCGCTTTTAAGCGGGCTTCAAGCAGACGCTGTTGTTCTCCCTTTAATTTCTTCTGGGTCGCTGAGTAGGAGATGATCAAGCCTCGCGTATAAGCTTTGATGGTCTCCCACATCATTGACGGGTTGCTAGCTGTACCTGAATTAATTTCTAAAAAAGTTTTAAATTCTTGAGAGAAGTACTTTACAAATTTACTATCTTTCATTAAGAAGGGGTCCATACGCCAATGCCGAGGGGATGTCCCACTGTTCCTCGCCTTAGTTTCCATATATACAGCAGCGTGGTCAGAAATTGCTATATTACCTATTTTACAGGATGATATGGAATTTAAAAAAATAGAGGGGGCAAAAAACATATCAATTCTGGTATGACATTTATGTGGATTAGAGTAGAAAGAAAAATCTCTACCCTGTGGATGAAGACATCTCCATACATCTACTAATCCTAATTCTTTGTTCAGATCCATCAATTGTCTAGATCTGGGAGATACTCCTGCAGTACTCTTGGGAATCCTGTCTATTTCCGGATCCATAATACAATTAAGGTCTCCCCCTCTAATTATATGACGGGCATCAAAAGCCATCAATTTTGAAAAGGCTTCCGTTATAAATTTAAAGGGGTGTGCCGGGGGGCAGTACAAATTTAAAATCCCATATTCCTCTCCATTTATGAGGGCTTTAATCAAGATATATCGTCCAGATTCGTCTTTTATCTGCTTTAGAATTTTGAAAGGGAAATTCTTCCGAACAAGAATAACAACTCCCCTGCTTTTTGAGCTAAAAGAAGAAAAAAAGGCCTGATCAAATCCGCCCTGTCGTAATTTCAAGTGTTCTTTATCTGACAGGTGTGTCTCCTGTAGGAGAGCTATATCAACTCTTTCCTTCTTAAGATTTGATAATATTTTCTTCCTTTTGAGTGGCGAATTACTCCCCTTGACATTCCAGGTGCACCACTTAACCGACTGATCAACCATAATCCTCTGGGCCAATCCGAGACCCCTCGGGAGGGGGAACCCTATCCAGAACATCCCGAGCGTGGAACATGTAAAATTTACAAAAATAAAGCCTCTTTAATACACTCACAACAATACAGTAAAAAACTATTTCTAAATAAAAAAAATATAAAACGTATCTAAGTGGAGACTTTCCCCCTTGTTCCCAGGAGGCGTCACTTCCTCTCCAAAAGTCCCTCATATCCTCTCCCAACCAATGCCCCACCCTTGACCCAGGCACTCCTCAATAAAATGAGGAGAATTCAAATATAATACAAAGCTAGAGTTAACAGTGAGCACCCCACCCCCACCCATACCAACACCTGGGTATATTTGGTAATGTTAATACCATATATAAACATATAACTATAAAATTACCACTTCAACAAATAATAATTAAAAATGATAATACAAAATAACGAAGGGAAAACAACCCCGCTCCTAAAGACAGAGGTAAAATCGAATAAGGTAACCACCTCCCCCCACCAACATTAACCAAATCCCCCAGCTTATACATATATACATATACATACATACACACACATATACATACATCCCTCATATATACATAAAATAATAACAGAAAACAACTCCGGGGGGGGGGGGGGGGTGGAGAAAATCAAATCCCTCTCCCCACCCCCCATGATAATATTAAGCAGTAAGGTAAGAGAAAAAAAAAGGGAGGGGATATAAACCAAAGCGGGGGGGCGGGGGGGGAAAAGGCAGACCAACATCCATTATGTCCTACAGTTTATCTAAGAGAGTCCAAGAATTCCTTAGCCTTTTCTGGTGATCCAAAGTTATATACGGATCCTTCATGGTTAAAGCGTAACATCGCTGGGTAGCGTAAGGAGTACTGAACATTTAAGTCCCTTAAACGCTTCTTCACCTCGTCGAATGCCTTCCTCTTTCGAACCAGAGCCGGGGAAAAGTCCTGAAATAGCATGATCTTGGATCCTTTGTAGATCATAGCTTGGGGGTCTTTTCCGAGATTTCTAGAGGCTTCTAGGAGTATCTGCCTCTCCCTGCAGCTCTGCAGCTGGAACAGGACCGGGCGCGGGCGCTGGTTCGAGCCGGGCCCGCGTATTGCTACCCGGTAGGCCCATTCCACCCTTACCTGGCCTGATCCAGCTTGCAGATTTAAAAGTTGTGGCAGCCACTGCTCCAGAAATGCTGTAAGCTGGCCTTCCTCTTCCCGTTCGGGAAGGCCCAGCAAACGAATATTTTTTCGGCGACCTCGATTATCGAGGTCGTCAATATGATTTTCCAAGGTCCGGACTCGCTGCTCGAGAGTCCGGACCAGATCCACGGCCGATTGAGCGGTTGTCTCGGAGGTCACGGCCTTTAGCTCCGCCCCTCCGACTCGGCGTTGAATTTCTTCAATCTCACGGTCGTGCTTCTGCAGCGCGGCCGAGAGCGACTCCCAACGGTTTCTGGATTCGACAATAAAAGCATCGATCTTCGAGTCAAGCTTGGAAAGCATTTCTGCAAGGCTTGCTACTGTTGGTAAGTCCCCCAGGGCAGCTGTGGACGCCTCTGCTGCAGCTGGAGAGTGTGGGGGAGGGGTTCCTGCTTGCTGAGAGCTGCGGGCTCCCTTCCCTTTAGTCATTTTAACTTAGGATTAAGTTGTTTAAATGTAATATTACACAACTAATTGAGTTACTAAACTATTATAAATGATTTGGTGAGCTTGGTAGGGGGTAGGTGACCCACTGTGCCCAAGTCTTGGGAGGAGCACTATAGACTCAGTCTTACTGGGTCGCCGCCATCTTGGATCCCCCATTGGGGACATTTAAGAGACTACTGGACATGCATATGGTCACAGAAATTTGAGGGTGCATACATGAGGATCAGTGGTTGGTACAACATCATGGGCTGAAGGGCCTGTTCCGTGCTGTACTGTTCTATGTTCTATAATGACTTTTCCTTCATCTGAATTCTCTGTTTGTCACCCTCCCAAGAATAGAATTCAAACCTGCTCCAACAGCACTTGCAAATTTCCCTTAGTTCATTTATCCTGGAACTGCTAAGCTGTGACTCATTCTCCTTGAAAAGGTCCTAATGCCCCAGAAACTGCTTCTGGAACCCCATTTTCTTTCTGTCTATGTCATTGGTACCAATCTGGACCACGCTATCCCTCTTCCAACAGCCTGTAACCCTTCAGTGACATCCTTCACCCTGGTGGAGTCACTTCCATGACAGCAAAAACACCTATCTGTTCCAACCATTCCGCTATTTGGTTTCCACTCTTTCCTCTGCAGCAGTCCTCACCCCAGCCACCTTCACATTCTGCTGAGGAACATGTTGTGCATGAATCGGAGTACTGCTGAACCACACATTGTGCCAGAGACTTGGCTTCTTTTGCTGCATTCATCTGAGGAATTATCACCCTTGCTAAAAACAAACTGTCTTTGCCCCACCCGTGGCACGGTGGCTCAGTGGTTAGCACTGCTGCCTCACAGCACCAGGGTCCCAGGTTCGATTCCAGCCTCTGGCGACTGTGTGTGGAGTTTGCACATTCTCCCCGTGTCTGTGTGGGTTTCCTCCCACAGTCCAAAGATTTGCAGGTGAATTGGCTATGCTAAAAATTGCCCATAGTGTTAGGTGTATAAGTCAGAGAGAAAATGGGTCTGGGTGGGTTGCTCTTCGGAGGGTCAGTGTGGACTTGTTGGGCCGAGGGGCCTGTTTCCATACTATAGGGAACCTAATCTAATCTAATCAATTAAGTATCCCTATTTAGGGAGGTTGCACATAGACATTAAAACATTTAAAAATAAAGATATAGAGGAGTTAAATATCACATGGAATCCAGTGGAAGTTAGCCAATTGGATACAAAATTGGCTTGAAGTTCAGAGACAGAGGGTGGTGGTGGAGGGTTGCTTTTTGTACTGGATGTCTGTGACAAGCAGTGTGCCACAAGGATCAGTGGCTGGGTCTGTTGCTTTTTCTCTTTTATATATATATGATTTGGATGTGAACATAGGAGGTATGGTTAGTAAGTTTGTGGATGACACCAAAATAGGTGGCGTAGTGGACAGTGAGGAAGATTCTCAGAGTATAATGGGATCTTGATCAGATGGGCCAATGGGCCGAGGAGTGGCAGATGGAGTTGAATTTAAATAAATGAGGTGCTGCATTTTGGTAGGACAAATCAGACCAGGACTTATACAGTTAATGGTAGGACCCTGGTAGTGTTGCCAAACAAAGAGATCTAGAGGTAGAGGTGCATAGTTCCTTGAAAGTGGCAGCACAGGTAAACAGGGTGGTGAAGATGGCTTTTGGCTCACTTGTGTTCATCGGTCAGAACATTGAGAATAGCAGTTGGGATGTCATGTTGTGGCTGTGTGGGACATCGGTGAGGCCACTTTTGGAATACTGCATACAATTTTGGTCACCCTTCTATAGGAAGGATATTGTGAAACTTGAGAGGGTACAGAAAAGATTTACAATGATGTTGCCAGGAAGAGGCTGAACATGTTGAGCCTTCACTCGGTGATGCATTGGAGACTGAGGGGTGACCTTAGAGGTTTATAAAGTCATGGTCAGGTATCTGAAACTAGAGCCATAGGTTTAAGGTGAGAGGGGAAAGATTTAAAAGGATCCAAGGGGTAACTCTTTCATACAGAGGGTTTTGCATGTATGGAATGAACTGCCAGATGAAGTGGTGGAGGCTGGTACAATGACAACATTTAAAAGGCATCTGGATGGATATATGACTCGGAAACGTTTAGAGGGATATGGGCCAAATGGTGAAAAATGGGACTCGGTCAGATGGGGAAATCTGGTTGGCGCAGGCATTTGGACAGAAGGGTCTAGTTCCATGCTGTATGTCTCCATGACTCTGTAGACTCCATGGCAGCTATCAGGTAAGGAGTATACCAAAAAGGGGGATATGGAGATGACGCATCTGCTACTGATTAAATTAGTGTCCAGCACATAAAATAAGGAAGGAGGCATGGAAAGACAGAAAGCATCATGACAACTGGTGTAAAAGTAAAATGTTAATTGCAGGAAAAACACTTGAATTGATAAGAATATTAAAAGATTCTTAGCAGAATAAATACCATTATAAAGCAGAATAAGACAACACGAATAAAGACAAAGAACTGAAATATCTTCAGTGATAGACATTTAAAATTGAAATAATAAGAGATGAAAGGAGTTTAAAAGTGACTAGATAAAACCTGAGTAGTTCATTGAATAATTAAGGAATACAGCAACAAATGAAAGCTGAGGGAACATATTCAGAGGATTAACATAAATGGATACAATGCAAAAACAGTCAAAATAATAAGACCCTTGCAATGAAATTTCAAAATTATAAGGTGCCTTCTTGGGCTTACACTCATCCCTGGAACATTTGGATAACAGGTACACCTATTTATTAAATTTAGCTCCGTCTACAACACCATAGTTCAAACAAAACTCATTTTCAAACTCTGAGACCTAGGACTCTGCTCCCCCCTCTGTAACTGGATCCTCCACTTTCCTGACTCTCAAACTGCAATCAGTAAGGATAGGCAGCAACACCTCCTTCACAATAATCCTCAACACTAGTGCCCTGCAAGGTTGTATACTCAGCTCCTTACTATATCACTTAATACATCCCGACTGTGTAGCCAAATTCAGCTCTAACTCCACTTACAAATTTGCTGTTGACACCACAGTTGTGGGTCAGATCTCAAATAACAGTGAGACAGAGAAAGCTTAGTGGCATGTTGCAAAGACAACTCTCTCTCTCGCAATATCAACTAAACAAAGAAGGTGGTCACTGACTTTAGGAAGCGGATATGCCCCAATCTATATCAATGGTGCTGAGGTGCTGTTGTTGACTCCTTCAAGTTCCTGGGATTAAATATCACTAATGATCTATATCCATTTACATCAATGCTACAGTCAAGAAAGCAGACCATAATTTCTACTTCCTCAGGTGGTTAAGGAAATTTTGCATGTCCACAATGACTCTTACCAACTGTTATAGATGCACCATAGAAAGCATCCTATTCTGATGCAAGACAGCTTGGTATGCGAACTGCTTTGCCCAAGACCGCAAGAAGTCAGAGAGTTGTGAATGCAGCCCAATCCATCATGAAAACTAGTCTTCCTTCCACTGACTTCATCTATATCTCCTGCTGCCTCGAGAAAGCAGCCAACATAATCAAAGACCCCTTCCAGCCTGGTTATATACTTTTCCACCCTCTTCCATCAGACAGAAGATACAGAAGTTTGAAAACATATACAAACAGATTCAAGAATAGCTTCTTCTCCACTGTAATTAGACTTCTGAACGGACCTCTTGTATTTTAGAGTTAATCTTTCTCCGCACCTTCTCGATAGCTGCAACATTATATTCTGCATTCTGTTCTATTACTCTGATATACTTACACAAGATATGACTTAGCTGGCTAGCACACAAAACAATACTTTCCATTGTATCTTAGTACATGTGACAATAAGAATTAAATCAAATCAAATCTCTCACTTAATATGTCATGTTTTCTCTGACCTTAACATATTGCACATTTTTGGGACTTCGAGGTAAATGTGTTTTGAATGTTAATGGATATCCTATTCTTAGATATTGATAGATATTGGATATTCCTAGATGTTCTTAGATATTATTGAAATGGATACAATAACATAAAAATAGATTTTATAACATTTGTTATTCCATCTTTTAGAGTCATAGTCACAGAGATGTACAGCATAGAAACAGACCCTTCGGTCCAACCTGTCCATGCTGATCAGATATCCCAACGCAATCTAGTCCCACCTGCCAGCACCCAGCCTATATTACTCTAAACCCTTCCTATTCATGTACCCATTCACATGCCTTTTAAATGTTGCAATTGTACCAGCCTCCACCACTTCCTCTGGCAGCTCATTCCATACATGTACCACCCTCTGTGTGAAAAAGTTGCCCCTTAGTTCTCTTTTATATCTTTCCCCTCTCACCCTCTAGTTCTGGACTCCCCAACCCCAGGGAAAAGACTTTGTCTATTTATCCTATCCATGCCCCTCATAATTTTGTAACCCTCTATGAGGTCACCCCTCAGCCTCCGACGCTCCAGGGAAAACAGCCCCAGCCTGTTCAGCCTCTCCCTATAACTCAAATCCTCCAACCCTGGCAACATCCTTGTAAATCTTTTCTGAACCCTTCCAAGTTTCACAACATCTTTCCAATAGGAAGGAGACCAGAATTGCATACAATATTCCAACCGTGGTCTAACCAATGTCCTGTACAGCCGCAGCATGACCTCCCAACTCCTGTACTCAATACTCTGACCAATAAAGGAAAGCATACCAAACGCTTTCTTCACTATCCAATCTACCTACGACTCCACTTTCAAGAAGCTATGAACCCCGCACTCCAAGGTCTCTGTTCAGCAACACTCTATGGGACCTCACCATTAAGTGTATAAGTCCTGCTAAGATTTGCTTTCCCAAAATGCGGCAGCACCTCGCACTTATCTGAATTAAACTCCATCTACCACTTCTCAGCTCATTGGCCCATTTGGTCAAGATCCTGTTGTAATCTGAGATAACCTTCTTCGCTGTCCACTACACCTCCAATTTTGGTGTCATCTGCAAATTTTTGATAGCTTTTGACACACAAGCATACTTAAATGTATGACTTGTTAATTTGTTCATAACATTGTAAAATTAGTGAATAGTCTCATTTAAGACTTTTTTTAATGTTATCACTGAAATAAGCCCAATCTCTGATGTACTTAGTTGGCAAATGAACATCTTATATCCCTAAAGTATCTGCGCACTTACAGCATAATTAAGGTTTATTAAATTTAAGCAGACTATTTGGAAAACAGGATTGTCATCAGGAAGCTTTTTATCCAGTGAAACAACTATTTTAATCTTACAAACCCAAAACATTAAGCATTTGTGAACTTGACTGCCAAGAATATGTTGGAATACTATACATTTGCATGGACTACTGCAGCTCTAACAACACCCAAGAAGCTTGATAACATCCAGGACCAAAGCAGCCTGCTTATTGGCACGACATCTATGAACACCTGGTTCTCTAGGGATGAAAATGTACTATCATTACCTGATCTGGGGTACATTTGACAGTATGTAAAGTAGTCTGGCTGGCTTTCGGCCAGGCTATTCAAAATGAGCAGTAAATGCTGGCCTTGTTTGAGATACCTACTCCCATGAATGATTTTTAAAAAGTAGCTTGTGTGTTTTCAAAATTCTAGGAAATGCAAACTAAGGTATTCAACAAAGAGTCTCACAATTGCTGACCCTGAAATTATACATTGATGTATGATCCACAAGGTGATGACCAAAAGAAATACATCTTATTAGCCTAGAAAGGCTGAAGCAATGAGTGTTAGAGTTATCACTTTTGATAGAAGTAAATTGCTGAAGAATTTATAACAATTAGAATTTAGTAACAGTCACACATGTACGGGAATGACGCAAAATTTTTACTGTACTGAAATCTGAAATGCTCAAGTTTGACTAGATAGCTTGAGGCTCTTTTCAGTAGCTGATACCAACAGCTTATAAACAAAATGCAAAATAAAACAATTGTGAAATTGTATTTTTCCACTTCTCTACAAGGAAATTACTCAATATAAACACTGTAAGCATTATCTCAAGGATCTGGGCATTCCTGGCAAATTTCGTATTTGTTGTTGATCACTCATTTCATTTGAGAAGATACACTCTGTCAACAAAACACTGCATTCTATTCGATGCAGATGCACCAATTGTTCCACTGGGGTGTTCTATGATTTTGATCTGACAGTGAAAGAACAGTGATAGTTTCAAGTCATCACAGTAGGTGGTTTCAATTAAGTAGGAGAAAATGAAGACTGCAGATGCCGGAGATCAGAGTCGGGACAGTGGTGCTGGAAAAGCACAGCAGGTCAGGCAGCATCCGAAGAGCAGGAGAATTGACGTTTCGGATGAAGGGCTTTTGCCTGCTCGTTGAATGCCTGATCCGTTGTGCTTTTCCAGCACCACACTAATCCACCTAACCTGCACAACCTTGGACACTATGGGGCAACTTAGCATGGACTATCCACCAAATCTGCATATCTTTGGACTTAAAGGAAGGAAACCAAGTGGTAGCATTGTTTTCATCAGTGATGGGAATTTAAGGTGGACTACAGGATGTTAAGCAGACTACTTTGCCCTGGATGACATCAAGCCTCATGTATTGTTGGAACTCGGGCAAATCAGTAGATGTGATCCATGCGGACTTCAGTAAGGCGTTCAACAAGGTTTCCCATGGGAGGCTGGATGGTAAGGTTAGATCTCACGGAATACAGGGAGAACTAGCCATTTGTATACAGAACTGGCTCAAAGGTAGACGACAGAGGGTGGTGGTGGAAGGGTTGTTTTTCAGACTGGAGGCCTGTGACCAGTGTAGTGCCACAAGGATTGGTGCTGGGTCCTCTTTTTGTCATTTATATAAATAATTTGAATGCTAGCATAAGAGGTATAGTTAGTAAGTTTGCAGATGATACCAAAATTGGAGGTGTCGTAGACAGCGAATAAGGTTACCTCAGATTACAACAGGATCTTGACCAGATAGGCCAATGGGCTGAGGAGTGGCAAATGGAGTTTAATTCAAATAAATGTGAGGTGCTGCTGCATTTTTGGGAAAGCAAATCTTAGCAGGACTTATACACTTAATGGTAAGATCCTAGGGAGTGTTGCTGAACAAAGAGACCCTGGAGCGCAGGTTCATAGCTCCTTGAAAGTGGAGTCGCAGATAGATAGGATAGTGAAGGCGGCGTTTGGTATGCTTTCCTTTAATTGGTCAGAATATTGAGTACAGGAGTTGGGAGGTCATGTTGAGGCTGTATAGGACATTAGTTAGGCCACTGTTGGAATATTGCATGCAATTCTGGTCGCCTTCCTATCGGAAAGATGTTGTGAAACTTGGAAAGGTTCAGAAAAGATTTACAAGGATGTTGCCAGGGTTGGAGGATTTGAGTTATAGGGAGAGGCTGAACAGGCTGGGGCTGTTTTCCCTGGAGCGTCGGAGGCTGAGGGGTGACCTCATAGAGGGTTACAAAATTATGAGGGGCATGGACAAAGTCTTTTCCCTGGGGTTGGGGAGTTCAGAACGAGAGGGCATAGGTTTAAGGTGAGAGGGGAAAGATACAAGAGAGACCTAAGGGGCAACTTTTTCACACAGAGGGTGGTATGTGTACGGAATGAGTTGCCAGAGGAAGTGGCGGAGGCTGGTACAATTGCAACATTTAAGAGGCATTTGGATGGGTATATGAATAGGAAGAGTTTGGAGGGATATGGTCCGGGTGCTGGCAGGTAGGACTAGATTGGGTTGGAATATCTGGTCGGCATGGACAGGTTGAACTGAATGATCTGTTTCCATGCTGTACATCTCTATGACTCGACATTCATCCAGGTAAGTATTCAGAGTATTCATGCAAACTTTGTAGATAGTGAATGAACTTTTGGTGGAACTCAACAGGTGAGTTATTCACTTCATAATTCCCAACCTGTGACCTGCTCTTGTAGCCTTGTCTGGTTTATCAGCTCAGTTTCTAGTCAATGATAATTCCCAAGATGTTTATAATGCGTAATTCAGTGACAGTTGGAATTAGAAGTCTAGTGGTGGCTATGACGCAACTGTTGATTGTCTGAAGGGCTCACCTGATTCACTGAAGTCTTTTGGAGAGGGGGACTGGCATCATTACCTCACTGGTTAATGCACAGATGGAATACTGGATGCAGTTCTGACCACCATGAACTGAAAGACCTAATTGCACTGAAGAGGGTTTTTGTTTTCATTCATAGGCTGTGGGAATCTCTGCCCAGGCCAGCATATCTTACCAATCCCTAATTGCCTAGAGGGCAGTTAACTGTCAACTACACATCGCTGTGGGTTTGGAGTCACATGTAGACCAAAGTGAAGACAGAGGTTTTGTTCCCTGGGGGCATTGGGGAAGCAGAACAGATTTTCCTGACAACTGGAAGTGTTTTCATGGTCATCATTGGGCTCCAAATTCCAGATATTTATTGAAACCAAATTCCACATCTGCCATCACAGGATTCAAGCCCACGTCTCAGAACATTGCCAGGTTCTCTAGAGTAATTGTCGAGTGATGATGCCACTTGGGGGGGGGGGGGGGGGGGGAGGAGAGGAGGAGGGAGAGAGTGCGCTACAGACCAGAGTTGACAGGAAAAAGGCCACCCACACAAACCAAGTACTCAACTACAACACCCACAATCATTGTTCAAGTGAGCTATAACACACTACATCATCCCAGAGCTGTGCAAAGCAGAACAACGCCTACACAACATATTCAGAAATAACAGGAACTGAAAAGGCATAGTCTGCCGATACCTACATAACAGACCACAATAGGAAGACACAATACGTCTGGATACACTGCCATACATTAAGGACATATCAGAAATTACCACCAGACTACTCCGACAAATCTGAAATTGTGTTGCTGGAAAAGCGCAGCAGGTCAGGCAGCATCCAGGGAACAGGAGAATCGACATTTCGGGCATAAGCCCTTTTTTCTCCTCCTACTCCGACAAATCAACTACCACACAATGACAGCTATTAACAAATATAAAGGGTCCCATACCCACGATGAACAGGACCAATATTATATACAAATCACCATATAAAGACTGTCAAAAACACTACATAAGGCAAACAGAAAAGAAATTAGCCACCAGGGTACATGAGCATCAACTAGCCATCAAGAGACATGATCAGCTATCACTTGTATCCATATACATGGACAATGAATGACACCAATTTGACTGGGACAAGCCAAACAGAAAAATGCAGGGAATTCTTAGAAGCCTGCACTCAACCCAGAACCAGCAACAAAACCAGAAAGGACACCTCCAACCCCAGCAGATCCAGATACATGAACACCAATACTTCATCAGAGGCACACTGATGATATTACCTAGAATGGTGACAAAATATCTGCAATCAAATTTACCAGCTCAGTGAGAAGGTCTTAGGCCATCACCTCCGCAAAAGAGAGTCACCTGCGTGTTGCCTAAGATAAAATGTTTCAGTTATGAAGAGAGACTTGATAGGCTGGATTTACTTTCTTTGGCGCTGAAGGGGGTGGGAACTGATTGAGGTATGTAAACGTAAGGGGTATAGAACATACAACATTACACCACAGTACAGCCCTTCAGCTCTCGATGTTGCGCCAACCTGTGGAACCAATCTGAAGCCCATCTAATCTATTAACCGACACTATTCCACTCTCATTCATATGCCTATCCAATGACCATTTAAATGCCCTTAAAGATGGTGAGTCTACTACTGTAGCAGGCAGGGCATTCTATGCCCTACTACTCTGAGTAAATAAACTACCTCTGACATCTGCCCTATGTTTATTGCACCTCAATTTAAAGCTATGTCCTCTCATGTGAGCCATTGCCATTTGAGGAAAAAGGCTCTCACTGTCCAACCTATCTAACCTTGATTATCTCATACGTCTCAATTAAGTCACCTCTCAACCTTCTTAGAGTCATTGAGATGTAAAGCATGGAACCAGACCCTTCGGTCCAACCCGTCCATGCTGACCAGATATCCCAACCCAATCGAGTCCCACCTGCCAGCACCCGGCCCATATCCCTCCAAACCGTTCCTATTCATATATCCATCCAAATGCCTCTTAAATGTTGCAATTGTACCAGCCTCCACCACATCCTCTGGTAGCTCATTCCATACACGTACCACCCTCTGTGTGAAAACGTTGCCCCTTGGGTCTCTTTTGTATCTTTCCCCTCTCACCCTAAACCTATGCCCTCTAGTTCTGGACTCCCCCACCCCAGGTAAAAGACTTTGTCTATTTACCCTATCCATGCCCCTCAATTTTGTAAACCTCTATAAGGTCACCCCTCAGCCTCCGACGCTCCAGGGAAAACAGCCCCAGCCTGTTCAGCCTCTCCCTATAACTTAAATCCTCCAACCCTGGCAACATCCTTGTAAATCTTTTCTGAACCCTTCCAAGTTTCACAGCATCTTTCCGATAGGAAGGAGACCAGAATTGCATACAATATTCCAACAGTGGCCCAACCAATGTCCTATACAGCCGCAGCATGACCTCTCAACTCCTGTACTCAATACTCTGACTAATAAAGGAAAGCATACCAAACACCTTCTTCACTATCCTACTTACCTGTGACTCCACTTTCAAGGAGCTATGAACCTGCACTCCAAGGTCTCTTTGTTCAGCAACACTCCCGAGGACCTTATCATTAAGTGTATAAGTCCTAAGATTTGCTTTCCCAAAATGTAGCAGCACCTCGCATTTATCTGAATTAAACTCTATCTGCCACTTCTCAGCCCATTGGCCAAAAAGTAGAGGACCCAGCACTGATCCTTGTGGCATTCCACTGGTCACAGGCCTCCAGTCTGAAAAACAACTCCCCACCACCACCCTCTGTCTTCTACCTTTGAGCCAGTTCTGTATCCAAATGACTAGTTCTCCCTGTATTCCATGAGATCTAACCTTGCTAATCAGTCTCCCATGGGGAACCTTGTCAAACGCCTTACTGAAGTTCATATAGATCACATCTACTGCTCTGCCCTCATCAATCTTCTTTGTTACTTCTTCAAAAAACTCAATCAAGTTTGAGAGACATGATTTCCCAAGCACAAAGCCATGTTGACTATCCCGAATCAGTCCTTGCCTTTTCAAATACATGTACATCCTGTCCCTCAGGATTCCCTCCAACAACTTGCCCACCACTGAGGTCAGGTTCACCGGTCTATAGTTCCCTGGCTTGTCTTTACCACCCTTCTTAAACAGTGGCACCACGTTTGCCAATCTCCAGTCTTTCGGCACCTCACCTGTGACAATCGATGATATAAATATCTCAGCAAGAGGCCCAGCAATCACTTCTCGAGCTTCCCACAGAGTTCTCAGGTACACCTGATCAGGTCCTGTGGATTTATCCACCTTTAACCGTTTCAAGACATCCAGCACTCCCCCCCCACCCCCATCTGTAATCTGGACATTTTGCAAGATGTCACCATCTATTTCCCTACAGTCTATATCTTCCATATCCTTTTCCACAGTAAATACTGATGCAAAATATTCATTTAGTATCTCCCCCATTTTCTGTGGCTCCACACAGAAGCCACCTTGCTGATCTTTGAGGGGCCCTATTCTCTCCCTAGTTATCCTTTGTCCTTAATATATTTGTAAAAAACCTTTGGATTCTCCTTAATTCTATTTGCCAAAGCTATCTCATGGCCCCGTTTTGCCCTCCTGATTTCCCTCTTAAGTATACTCCGACTTCCTTTACACTCTAAGGATTCACTCGATCTATCCGGTCTCTACCTGGCATATGCTTCCTTCTTTTTCTTAACCAAACCCTCAATTTCTTTAGTCATCCAGCATTCCCTATACCTACCAGCTTTCCCTTTCATCCTGACAAGAATATACTTTCTCTGGATTCTTGTTATCTCATTTCTGAAGGCTTCCCATTTTCCAGCCATCCCTTTACCTGCGAACATCTGCCTCCAATCAGCTTTTGAAAGTTCTTGTCTAATACCGTCAAAATTGGCCTTTCTCCAATTTAGAACTTCAACTTTTAGATCTGTTCTATCCTTTTCCATCACTATTTTAAAATGAATAGAATTATGGTCGCTGGCCTCAAAGTGCTCCCCCACTGACACCTCAGTCACCTGCCCTGCCTTATTTCCCAAGACTAGGTCAAGTTTTGCACCTTCTTTAGTAGGTACATCCACATACTGAATCAGAAAGTTGTCTTGTACACACTTAACAAATTCCTCTCCAGCTAAACCTTTAACACTATGGCAGTCCCAGTCTATGTTTGGAAAGTTAACATCCCCTACCATGACTACCCTATTATTCTTACAGATATTGGAGATCTCCTTACAAGTTTGTTTCTCAATTTCCCTCTGACTATTGGGGGGTCTATAATACAATCACAATAAGGTGATCATCCCTTTCTTATTTCTCAGATCCACCCAAATAACTTCCCTGGATGTATTTTCAGGAATATCCTCCCTCAGCACAGCTGTAATGCTATCCCTTATCAAAAATGCCACTCCCCCTCCTCTCTTGCCTCCCTTTCTATCCTTCCTTTAGCATTTGTATCATGGAATAATAAGCTGCCAGTCCTGCCCATCCCTGAGCCATGTTTCTGTAATTGCTATGAAATCCCAGTCCCATGTTCTTAACCATGCCTGAGTTCATCTGCCTTCCCTGTTAGGCCCCTTACATTGAAATAAATGCAGTTTAATTTATTAGTCCTACCTTGTCCCTGCCTGCCCTGGCTGTTTGACTCACTTCTGTTCTTAGCTGTACGCAACTCAGATCGATCTCCTTCCTCACTATCTCCCTGGGTCCCACCCCCCACCTAATGAAAAACAGTCTCAAGTCCCTCAGCGTTTCCTCGTAAGACCTTCCCTCCATACCAGACAACATCCAAGTAAATTTCCTCTGAACCCTTTCCAAATCTTCCATTTCCTTCCTATAATGCAGTGACCAGAACTATATGCAATACTCCAAGTGCGGCCACACCAGAGTTTTGTACAGCTGCAGCATGATCTCATGGATCTGAAACTCAATCCCTCTACCAATAAAAGCAAACACACCATCTGCCTTCTTAACAACCCTACCAACCTGGGTGGCAACTTTCAAAGATTTGTATACCTGGACACAGACCTCTCTGTTCAGTCACACTACCTTGAATCTTAGTATTAGCCTAGTACTTTTTATTCCTGTTACTCCTTCCAAAGTAAATCACCTCACACTTTTCTGCATTAAGCTCCATTTGCCACATCTCAGCCCAGCTCTACAGCTTATCTATATCTCTCTGTACCCTACATCCTTCGTCACTATCCACAATTCTCCCAACTTTAGTGTCATTTGCAAATTTACTAAGGGGAGAAAGTGAGATCTGCAGATGCTGGGGATCAGAGCTGAAAATGTGTTGCTGGAACAGCGCAGCAGGTCAGGCAGCATCCAGGGAACAGGAGAATCGACGTTTCAGGCATAAGCCTGAAAGAAGGGTTTATGCCCGAAACGTCGATTCTCCTGTTCCCTGGATGCTGCCTGACCTGCTGCGCTGTTCCAGCAACACATTTTCAGCTGCAAATTTACTAACCCTCTTTCTATGCCCTCATCTAGGTCATTTATATAAATGACAAACGACAGTGGACCCAAAACAGATCCTTGCAGTACCACACAAGTAACTGAACTCCAGGATGAATATTTCCCATCAACCACCACCCTCTGTCTTTCTGTTAGCCAATTTCTGATCCAAACCGCTAAATCACCTTCAATCCCATGCCTCTGTGGGGAACCTTATCAAATGCCTTACTGATATCTATATACACCACATCAACAGCTTGACCCTCATCCACTTATTTGGTCACCTTCTCAAAGAACTCAATAAGGTTTGTGAGGCACGACCTACCCTTCACAAAACCACGTTGACTATTATTCCTCTTTAGATGATTATAAATCCTATCTCTTATAACCCTTTCCAACATTTAAGTCAGAAGATTGAGAGAATTGGTTCCCCCAGGTTGCGTGTCTAAGACCAGAGGGCACAAGTTTAAGGTGAGGAATGAGTAGCTTTGAGATGTGCGGAGTTTCTTCACCTAGAGGGTGGTAGACACATTGAAATGTGGGTGGCAGAGATATGTGCTCTCACAGCATTTAAGCAGCGCCTGCATGACTATTTAAAGTACTATGGCATTGGTGGCTATGGACCAAGTGCAGGTAAAAGGGATAAGTGTGGTTTGGTCTTTGTTGATTGGCATGGACATGTTAGGCTGAAGGGCCTGTTTCTTTGCTGTATGAATCTCCAGCCTTGTACCACAATGTTAAAAAAAGATGATGGTCAGATTCATTCTTGATGGTAATTACCTGCTAACTTTGTGAATATTACTTGCCACTTATCAGTTTAAACCCAAATATTACTCAAGTCTTGCTGCATGTGAATATGGATAGCTTCAATATCTGAGGAGTTGCAAATAATGTTGAATATTATGTGTAATCAGCAGATATCCCAGCTTCTGACCTATGGTGAAGCAGCTGAAGGTGGTTGGCTATTGCAATGCTGCCTAGAAATATTTCATGAAGTTTTAGCTTCAAGATAGAGAAATATGACATAAAAGGGATCACAGTGGAGAATGTCATTTAAAATGAGCAACTGATTTTTATTTGAATTTGGAAAAGAAAGATCCATTTGAATGTTTCTAAGCGATTCCTATTCCACACATACACACACACACACCTTACCTAAATCTCAACCACTTGCCCCACTGTCAATCTCTTTCTTATCAGCATGCTACCAAATTAACTCCAACCTCACATTTTTGGTGCAAGAAGAAAAAAAAGCTAATAAAGCTAATGTATACCTGCGAAAGAAACTAGCTACTGCACCACTGTTACCACACTGTTCGTCTCCTCTTCTCCCAGAACACCCTTTCCTCGTCTTTTCATAACACTTTCAGTTTTACAAATTATGTTTCCTTTGGTCCTTCAACTCACTCACTGCTACCACTTAATGTTGTGCAGTCAATCCTTATCTGTTTTGCAGCTTCTTCCTGTTTCAGTCAAGGACTCTTGGTTATAAACCTCACCAGTCTGATTGTTGGTGTTCAACCAACGGTAATAGAATATATGGAACAGAAACAGGCCTTTCAGCTCAAAAAGTGCATGCCTGTATTATATTTTACTGGAACCATCTTTTCTCATTTAAATCTACCATTGAAGTCATGATTTGGACATGTCGGTGTTGGACTGGGGTGTACAAAGTTAAAAATCACACAACACCAGGTTATAGTCCAACAGGTTTAATTGGAAGCACACTAGCTTTCGGAGCATCGCTCCTTCATCAGGTGGTACTACCACCTGATGAAGGAGCGACGCTCCAAAGGCTAGTGTGCTTCCAATTAAACCTGTTGGACTATAACCTGGTGTTGTGTGATTTTTAACATTGCTATTGAAATAATTCTTCAGAGGCCAGCATGCCATCACCAATCACCTTTTATTTCCAAATACATTGCCTTTGACAATAGCACTGTCTCTGAGTGTGGCATTCCAGGGGTTTAATATCCCAGACACTCATCCTTTTACTTCAGCCAAGTCTCCCTGATTGGATCAGATTATCAGCCCCAATCAGGAAACTCATTCTTTGAGGTCCAGCTGGCTGACCTTGTTATAATCACTACATCCCTCTCCCTCTTTGTCCATGGACACAGGATGGTCCAATTCCTTTGAGAAACTCCTGGGACTTTTTAAAACACTGGGTCAGGTGCCTCCAATCAGAATATGACAGGGGAGGTGTGTAATGATCAGGAGCTCACCTCATGCACTTGGAGCACCCTTCATAGATTTTCACTCCCTTCTTCCAGAGGCAGAGAGGTTGTGACTTCCATCCTGCCCATATGACACTTCTTCACATCTCTGCCCTACATACAGGGGCAGTATAGTTTATAGGAGTTAAACAAAAAGTTTATCAGTCACATCAACGATTGTCATCACAATGTTTAAAGTAGGTAATTATGAATTTACAAAGCCCAATGAATGTCAATGTCCTGTGATAATGTGTGAATGGATTACAGATACTGATTATCGTATTCTTCATGATTAGGTATTGATGGGAAGAGATGAAGGCAGAAGGGTTTTGTCTGCTGTAAATGGGGGATTCGCATGCCTATGCTAATAGGGAGGGGAAAACAGACAATGGGAATGAGAGGCAGTTTAACAGTCGTGGTCAAGGCTATCAGTCTTGTCTCAAAAGGGCAAATACCTCTGTCTGGGGCTTCAGGGGGAAATCGACATGTGTGGCTCCATTTCTAAGATACAGTCAGCCTCCCTCCTACTGAGATGTTCTGTCTGTATCATAAAAGTACAGGCTTTCTGTTGATACTGCAGTAAGTCCTTTAGTAGTGGAATATTTCACCTTTGAGTCCCCAATGTGTCCTGAAAGAGAAGCAAAGCATGGAACTGACCCCTCTGTGGCATTTTAACTTCCTCAAATCTGCTAATGGAAGGTGATTCAATGCATCTGCATTCAGTACTCAGCATTCTGGCAGTGTTGTAATTTGTAACAATAAGCACTTTATTAGAGCCCATCCTGGAATCTGGCCAAAGCTTGGGGCAGCACTGCTTTACCAGGGCAGCATGGTGTCTCAGTGGTTAGCACAGTGCCAGGGGCCTGGGTTTGATTCCACCCTTGAAAGACTGTATGGAGTTTGCACATGTTCCCTATGCATGGGTAAGTTTCCTCTAGGTGCTCTGGCTTTCTTCCAAAGTCTAAAAATCTACAGGTTACATGGATTGGGGAACGTAGCATAGCCATAGTGTAAAGGGATGTCTTGGCAAGGTGGATTTGCCAAGGGAAACATAGGGGTGCAGTGATAGGGTGGTGGGTCTGGATAGGATGCTCTTCTGTGGGTTGGTATAGTGTGAGGCTTCCTCTCCAGTAAGCCATAAGGGGAGGTATCACATGTCAAAACCTTTTTTTTTAAGGTCACAGTATGCTAACACATTAGAGGACAATCGTTATTTCATCAGCAAAAGTTAGGGCCGATCTCTGGTGCTGGGAAAACGGAGGGGATTGAAGGCATAAATCCCCAGGGCCTGATAATCTCCATCCCAGAGTACTTACTGAAGTGGCTCTAGAAATAGTGAACACATTGGTGTTCATCTGACGTTATTCCAATATTCAAAAAGGGAGGTGGAGAGAAACCAGGGAATTATAGACCAGTAAACCTAATATCAGTAGTGGAAAAGTCTCAAATGCATTATCAAGGACTTCATAGAGGAGCACTTAGAAAGCAGTGGCAGAATCAGAGTCGGCATGGATTTATGAAGGGGAAATCATGCTCGACAAATCTGTTGGAATTCTATGATGATGTAACTAGAATCGACAAGGGGGAGCCAGTCGATGTGGTATATTTGGACTTTCAGAAAGTGTTTGACAACTTCCCACATAAGAGATTATATGCAAGATTAAAGCACATGGGATGGGGGAAGTGTATTGAGATGGATAGAAAACTGGTTAGCAGAGAGGAAACAAAGAGTAGGAACTAATGGGTTCTTTTCAAATTGGCAGGCAGTAACTAGTGGGGTGCACAGGGATCAGTGCTAGGAGCCCAACTATTCACAATATACAGTAATGATTTGGATGAGGGAACAAAATGGAACATCTCAAAATTTGCAGATGATACAGATCTGGAGGGTGAGCTGTGATGAGGATGCAGAGATGCTTGAGCATAATCTGGACAGGTCAGGTGAATTCATAAGTCAATGGCAGATGCAGTACAATTTAGACAAATGAGAGGTTATTCACTTTGGAAGCAAAAACAAGGTGGCAGATTACGACCTAAACAGCTGTAAATTGGCAGAGGGGAGTGTATAGCAGAGCTTGGGGGTTCTTGGACACGCGTCGCTGAAGATAGGTATGCAGATGCAGCAAGCAGTAAAGAAGGGAAATGGTATGATGGCCTTCATTGCAAGAAGTTGCAAGTAGAGGAGCAGGGATACGTTGTTGCAGTTATACAGGGCCTTGGTAAGGCCATGCCTAGAATAGTGTGTGCAGTTTTGGTCTCCTTTTCTGAGGAAGGATGCTCTTGCTCTCAAGGGAATGCAGAGAAGGTTTACCAAGCTGATTCCGGGGATGGCAGGACTGACGTGTGAGGATTGACCAGGTGAGGATTGTTTTCACTGGAGTTCAGACAAGTGAGGGGAACTCTCAGAGACTTACAAAATTCTACAGGACGAGACAGGGTTGATGCAAGGAGGATGTTCCCAATGAACGGTGTGTCCAGAACCAAAGGTCACAGTCTGAGGATTCAGGTTGGACCATTTAGAATGGAGATGAGAAGGCATTTCTTGACCCAAAAAGAATGGTGAGCTTGTGGAATTCATTACCACTGGAAGCAGTTGATGCCAAAACATTGATTGCATTTAAGAGGCAGCAAGATATAGCACTTGGGGCAAAATGGGACCAAAGGTTATGGGGAGAAAGCCATGGACAATTAGCCATCATTGGCGATGAATGATAGAGAAGGTGCTCAGGTCCGAATGACCTCCGCCTTTTCCTATCTTCTATGTTTCGGTCACTTGTTTGGGGGGGAAGGGGAACGTACTACTACTTTTTCCTTCTTAAGTGTTCACCTGTCTTAGAGAAAAATGCCTCAGAACAATATTCAATTTTCCAAGTGCTTCCATTAGTTTTCCCTGTTAAGAGGACATCATCTACATAAATGGCGACCTGAGATAGACCTTGCAAAATATTCTCTATCGTCTCCTGAAAAACTGAAGAGGCTGATGATGTGCCAAATGGTAGTCTCATATTGGCACATACCCTTATGGGTATTAACTGTAGCATACGTCTGAGAATCCTGGTCCAACTGCAAATGCAAATAAGCATAGCTTGTGTTAGGCTTTGTACACAAATCCTCCATCCAAAGGATGGGGTATTTATCCAACCTCAAAACAGTTTTGTTTAAATTCCCAAAGTTGAACTGATGCACTGTACTTCAAAATTAGTTTGACTAGTGTTGCCCATACCGTGATGATATCTTCAATCTCCAGTCTTCTGAATCAGGCTTCTACTTTTGCCAATAAGGCAAATGGCACGAGACAGGCCTTGTGGAATAGTTGCCTGATCAACATGCAAGTTGCTTTGGCTCTTCTGATAGCCCGAGATCTTCCCAGAAAACCACCTGTTATTTAATTAGGCAGCCTTTTTCTAATTGAAAAATGTTGAGTCAATCTAATCTTTCACAACCAGTTTCACCCCATCAAGACTGGGTCTGAGCAGTCTACTACAATAACTAGTAACTCAACCAGGTACCTTTCATAAGAGACCAGAACAGAGGTTGTACTCTAAATCTGCAAAGGTTCCCTGGTAAAGGTTCTCAGCCGAGCTGAGGTTTTGCACAAATTTAACCGAGCAAATTTTAATAAAAGCTGATTTTGCAATCATTGTTGCAGCACACTGTATCAACCTTATTTGAACTGGATGGCCATTTAATCAGATTGGTTTATTGTGATTGTTTCTGATTTGGATGAAGCTCAGCAATTTAACTGTTCCAAACCAGGTACAGATGGAGTTTCCAGGGTGTGAACTCTCCTGACACCCTCTTTGATACCAGTCTGAGTTATCTTATTCCATTTAAGTCTAGGAGAACGGTGTTGCTGTCCAAAACCCACATAACAATTACAATGTCCCACTTCCGTTGCCACTGAAATAACACTTCAAAAGGCCAGCATCCCATCAGTTATTGTTTATAATTGCACAGCCTTTGACAACGGTACTGCCTTTCACTGATTCAGGCATTCCAAGTTCTCAACACCCATGACATTTACCCTTTTATTTCAGCCAGGTCTGCCTGACTGGGACTATTAATCTGGTCCAGTCAGGGAACTGATCCATTGAGGTCCAGCTGGCTGCCCTTGTTAGTCACCACAATTGCCATCTGTTTCCTTCTCCCTCAAATGTTATCCAGCTACCCCGCAAATGCATCTGTATTACTTGCTTCAACCACTCCATGAAGCAAAGTTACATGTTTACCAGGCTTTAGGCAAAGTGGCTTTCAAATCTCCTGTTGGAGTTCTTCATGGAAGTAAGGCTGTAAGGCAACACAATGTGTTTAATTTTTTAACTTCCAGTTTATCAGATACCCTTGCAATATTTGTTAATCCATCCAATTTAAAACATGGCAATACCTCAGCATGTTAACAATGAAGATGACTTCACATTCTTGTCCTCAGATGTAACTGTATGACATTAGTCAGACCGACATTTAGTTTAGTTTAGTGTTCTGCTCTTAGCTCACAAAGGTCCCTCATCTCAAGTCACATCTAGTGGTACTATGCTCACAATCAGTTCAACAGCTTGGAGGCTCAAAATGAACACTTTGTTTTTCAGCAAATTGTGATACTAAGTCTGAATGGGTAGTCCAGTTCAATAGATATTGAGTCACAGTACCAATGATGACTGAAGCATGCAGAATTTACTTGAACTTCTTGAATTAGCAAAACACATGCCAGTACTGATTTTCTTGGAAAAATGTGCCAAAGTTCTCTGTTGGAAATATTTTTAAAGTATTTCTTTAAAATATTTAGTCACATGATGCTAGCATCACTGGCTATGGTCCACC
This sequence comes from Chiloscyllium plagiosum, assembly GCF_037043375.1. Taxonomy (NCBI): domain Eukaryota; kingdom Metazoa; phylum Chordata; class Chondrichthyes; order Orectolobiformes; family Hemiscylliidae; genus Chiloscyllium; species Chiloscyllium plagiosum. The sequence continues at coordinate 108,459,506 of NW_028270142.1, forward strand.
CTTAATGGTCCTGAAGAATGTGGTGAGCTGCCTTCTTGAAGTGGTACAGACCTTAGAGACAGCTGTCCAAAAAGAAAAGCACCTGACATGAACATGATTGGCAGACTAATAGGCAGAGATCCATCCTAAATAAACATCTAAGCAAAGAATTTAACCCATTTAGAGATTCCATATTCAGATTGGTCTTACTGCATTATTCATCTGTAACTGTTTTGTAGGACAGAACCAAAAAAACAATAAAAGGAAATACAAAGAAGCAGCTTTTCTCCGTGCATTCATCTGGACTGACACAAGAAACCAATCCAAGAAAGGGAACATTAATTTATAACAGTACAAGATGCTGATTAGTTTAACCATGACTGGCATGAAATATAGCAGGAACGGTCAATTTTAGTTAACTGAAATTATTCAGGCCAGGCAGTCAGACTCCAATTGGTCACAAGGAATGCAATGGCAATTAGAAGTCTCCATCACCCTTTTCTGAATAAAAATGTATAGAGAATTCATTTTGCCAAAGAGCAGAACAGGGTTAAGATCTCTTTAGTTTACAGCACAAGCAAATACATTACACTGAGCCTGATAATCTTTAATTTCTGGTGTAATTCTTAGTACAGCCCAAATTCATTAGTAAACTTGTCCAATAGCCCGAGTGCATCTCAATTGGACACAGTATCTAAAGTTTGCAAGCAACGGCTGGTTGACTATGATTGACACACTGCCAGTGATTGAAGGATGTGTTGTTGATATGGGACATATGGCTTACATGCCTAGTATAACACTAGCACTGAAAATCATCACATTACTCATTTCCGTGGTAGGCAAAATGTCTTTCGGGTTGATGGCAGCTTGCTAATAGAGAAAAATAGCAGCATCAGACAGATGGTTTCATCTGTCGCTCAAAATGTTTTTTAAGCACATTATTTACCCTTCTAGTCTGGGAACCATTCAGGACCAGAAATGGTAGCTATAGACTCTATCCTGAGTTTGTGCAAAATACTTGTCAGGGGGGATTTTATAAAATGACATACAAACGAAGCAAAGGTGACATGAGAAACAAAAACCTTTATGAGTTGTTAGGGTATGGAATGCACTAAATAAAAACGTGGTGGAGGCAAATTCAATTCAGGCAACAAAGGCAGCATTGAACACATTTTTGGGGAACAATAACGTGCAAGGCTTTGGGGAAAAGGAAGGAGATTGGCACTAAGTAACACATGATGGGCCAACTGACCTCTTCTGCACTGTAATAATGCTGTTATTCTGGGATCTTGCAAGTCAGGATTTGATCAAGGTGGCCATCAGCACACAGGATTGTTTTGATATGTCTTTTCTGCACATTAGGCTTACATGGTAAATGAATGGTAATGGCCTTATTCACAAAGTTGACAACAGACTTATCGTGTAGCACGCGGAAATGTATGTACTGGCCACTGATTACAGGCATGCAAGAGATGGTTGAAAAATCGGCCAACTGTTGTTCCATTATTAACACATTGAGGAAACAGTCGTTCTACTTAAACATGCAGTGCATGGAAATTAATGTTTATAAACAAATTCTCTGAAACAGCTGCAGATTCAAATATTGCAAACATGTCCTCCAAGTGGAGATGTCATAGAGACTGCTAATCCCTATGGCAACACCCTAACCAAGTCTTACTACCTTGCCTGAGATTTTTTCTTGAGGTGCACCAAGTCTCACATTATTCCCACTGTATCACTGAAATTATGGTGCAACCAATCAGCATCATCTCATACTGTGTGATGTTCTCCAAGTTTGGTTTCTTGCAATAAACAGAACTGACACAAAAGACAAAAAATTCTGCTTCATGTCTTTGATTTTTCAAACAATATTTGGTATTACCAAGCAATGATTTAACCAATTATACTTCGCTCTATTACAAATACAGATCTATTACATCGAGAGCAGATAACTGTAGCTATTGAAACTGGAGCAGACAAACAAATGAAGTTTAGTCAGGAATGTTCCAAACTTGTAAAAAGGTCAAATTATTAAAACTTCAAAAGTAACACAACAAAATGCTCAATAAAAGATATATTAAGATCAGAACAGAAATGATCAACTGTTCTGATGGACGAATTTCAGTCAGAATTTAAACAAAAACTACACCCATGAAAATGACTGAAATCCAAATAACAATGAATTTAATAAATATCAAGAGGACATGAACTACCTTAACCAGCTATTGCTTTTTAATTTTCAAGTTTAGCACTTGATCACAAGTACAAAGGCATCGATGGTTCGTTTTCCAAGTGTCTGTATCCCTCTTATCAATGCATTTCAAATTTGAAAGGAAATAACCCAGATATACATAAAAATTCTGACTTCAAGTCACAGAGAGTTTTTTGGTTTAATTTTTACAGTTATTACAGTGGACCCCAAGCAGTACCCGACCAAGCCACAAAACATTGGGAGGGGGAATGAAAAGGGTGATTTAAAGGAGAGGAAAGATTAGTAGAAATGTTCGAAAGAATCATTAAAATGGTATTATGGATCAGTAGGAAGCAGATTCAGGCACACATGCAGACATATGTCAAACAAAAAATGTTGGACTCCCAACTGTATTTGTCCAACAGCCGCAGCCCAGACAGACTGTCACCCTGTCAGTGAAAGGAGCCTTGGGCAGGGCTGAGAAAGAGAATCAAAAGAATAAAATTGTTTCCAAAGCCACTATTATCCAGTACCATAGCAAAAACAAATCTTAGCAGATTTTACGTTGCACCTTTATATACACAAACCACATACTCTTGCAACTAAAAATAACCAACTTATGTAAAATATAACATTATTAATATAATAATTGATGCAAAATTATGTAATTACAAAAATGTTTTTTAAAGTAAGAGGAAGAAGGAAAAGAACATAAAAAAGCTCGAAGACATGCAGTGGCCACATGTGTCAACACAGATGTCACTTTCAGACATATCTTTATACTTCAGTCATCATCAGATGAATTAGAATGACTGCAGAGACATGGCTGCTCTTCCAATTTAAATAACATTGCAAGTCTAACAGCAAATGTTAAAAAGGTAATTTTCAATTAAAAATGAAATGGCCCTTCCCTCAAAAGGTATCATCGCATTGCTGATTTGGAAAAGTGTGGTTGAAGTCCAAATCAGTACGGGGATTGAGTCCACAGTCTCCTTCCACATGAACTCTCGAAGCAAAAACAAATGATCCACTCTAGCTAACTGTCCTCTATATACCAAAAGATAGTACGCTGCCCACAAGGTAAAGAGAAAATACCAAATGCCTAAGAAAGAGAAATGATTTTTTTACTGGTAATTCTGATATTTGCTGAAGCAACAACTGCGACCAAAGCCATTCAGGAATAAGGAGGAAAAACAGGAGCAAGAATTTCTGAGGCTTAAGTTAGCTTTTCCAATCTAGTGCTTGAACATTTGTATATGAACTAATAGCATGTTATAAATATCCTGAGTTACATAGAGATCTCTCAGTGGTTTCATTAGACCTCTGCGAAGCATAATTTTACTTGCTGACTAACTAAGAATACACTGTAGGAAAACAAAACATTGCAGACGAGGGAAATCTGAACCCAAACAGAGAAATGCTGGAACCACTTCTTTGTTCTGATGCAAGGTTACAGAGCTAAATCATTAACTCTTTTTCCATTCACAGTTGCTGAGTTGGACATCTATCATGTTCTATTGAAATTCATAGCATATTGACCAATTAAATATTATTCAATGCTATTCTCAATCAAAAACAGAGATTTTCCATAACGTAATGGCTGTGTTCTTGTGCAACCTCACATTATAGAAAAATTGCACTTTAGAAACAGCACTTAAAGTGTTGGCAATGTAATTATGTTGTAGCCAACATGTTTTAAAAGTTCACACTTTAGAAAGTGTCCCCAATCTGTCAATTGCGTTACAGTAAATTTGCATTAACAAAACACACATTACAGCAGAACGACTTATATTTATATTTCTGCACTCCCTGTAGCAATTGAACCTGCACCTCGAATCACCATTCTTTCCTCGATATCTGTCTCAGCTCATGTACTGGCTAATTAGTGCATATTTATCAGAAGGATACAAGATTTTTGTCTCATTGAGGCTATCATTTAAAAAAGCTGGTCCCAATCACCACGTCCAAGCAACTATCAATTTGGTGACCGCAGTTCAGATAGGTTGGAGTTGCCTGGCCCTCAAGCATAGTTTAGAGACCTCTGCAATGTGACATAATGTAACAGTAAACTAACAAATTCAAATCACTGAAATACAAGTGACACCCATCTGGACTATTCCACTTTTCTCGCTGTGGGCCCTCCCAAATCTGGTACTCCATGTCAGTGAATCAGAATTCTCTGGGATTTGCATGAAACAGGTACTTTTCTTTTTAAAGTGAGTTAATCACAATTAGCTCTTGTATGGCAATTCTGTAGCAGCGACCTTCAAACACCTTACTGCTAAAGGATAACTGCAGCCCAGAGCTGAAAGCGAGTACTCCAAACATCACAGTTCTGTGCAATCTGAAATCAATGTATTGTGTGCTTTGTCTGTAAACCACAGCTCTGTTACAATCCAAAATTCAGCAAAGGAAAGGAATGCATTTTGGCTTGGCCAATTATTTTTGCAAGTTAGACTGAAGTAGATTTATCTTTGATTTTAAGAATTATATAAAGCATGATCCATTGTGTAGAGTACCTGAGGACCAGTTAATGCTTTCAAGCTTGAGAGAGGGAGGAATGAAGAGAATCTTCCTACAAGAAACTAAATTATTTGATTAAACCTGACTAACATTGACAGGCAGAAAGATTTTCTTCCAACAATGCTGCCTTTGGTCAATAATTGATACATATATATGCTTACCAGCTGAAAGTTCTGCTACTAAAGCAGATTTACAAGACTGCCTAATAAAAGGTACACCATTTCTAATCATGAATGAACTGCAGTGACAAACAAGTCTAATACAAAAGCCACAAGGAGGTAGGGTAGAATAAACCAGTTGTATGAAATCCACACAGACAGGGAGGTAGACAAGTAACCTGACTTTGTTTCTGGAAAAAGTAACTACAATGTATTTTATTTTTTTTGCCAAAGATTTTCTTTTCCAAAAAGAAATTTTTACTGCAATAAAAAGTAGGGAGCAAAAGTAAAATGGGAAGGCAAGCATTTGAATTCAGTGTCTTCAAAAAGGGAGGTAGCTGGACAGAGACGAGTAGGAGATGGTTTCTTGGTTTCACTGTTTAAGTCTCCTACTGACAGTATCATGTGCGAATAATCCATTCACACTGGTTATGGTACTGCAGATGCTTGTGCTGTTGTTGTGGGCACCACTACACCATCTGGCTGTACAGCTGGGCCCGAATCTGAAAAAAAAAGGCAAGATTGATTAGCTTTAACAGACAAAAATGTCAATGATTACTCTCTAAACAAAAGGCAATTTGCCTCCTTCCATGGTGAAGGGGCTTATGCCTGAAAAGTCGATTCGCCTGCTCCTCGGATGCTGCCTGACCTGCTGTGCTTTTCCAGCACCCTTCCATGGTACCAACCCCACGAACTGCACTGACAATGGAAACATCAGTTTAACATCTCATGAGAAGGTTTATAACTTATAATACTCCTTTAAAACCACTTAAATGTTCAACTCTTGATCAACAGAACACAAAAATAAAAAAGAACAGGGTACGACTAAAGAAGTCAAACCGATGCTCGAAAACCAGGAAACATGGGTTGCCTAGTTAAATTTCCATCTGCCTTTTTTTGATTTATTCACAGGATGTGGGTGTCTTAATTAGGCTAGCATTTACTGTCCATCCCTGACTGCCTTTACAATTTGCTGCTGAATTGCCTTCTTGAACTACGGTAGTTCATGTGCTGTAGGTTCACTGATAATGCTGTTAGGGAGGGATTTCCAATACTTTAACAAAGCAACAGCGAAAGAGCGGAGATATGTGCAATATATCTACTGCCATTACCTTTTCAGGTCATGGTTTTAGAAGGTGTTATCAATACAGCCATGGTGACTGGTTGCATTATATTTTCCAGATTGCGCACACTACTACCAATGAGTTAGTGATGGAGAGAGTGAATGTGTTAGGTGGGGTGTTAATCAAGTAGCAGCTTTGTCTTGAATGGTACAAAGCTTCCAGAGTGCTGATGGAACTATGCTCATTCAGCCATGTGTAGAGTCCTCCTCTCATTGTACCTCTGACTTAAGGCATGTAACTGGTGGGTAGATTTTGAGAGTCAAGTGAGGAGTTACTTGCTACAGAATTTCTAATCTTTGGGCTGCTTTTGTTGCCACAGTATTTATGCGGCTGGTCCACTTCAGTGCTAACCCCAGGATATTTATTATGGGGCTCATTCCAGTGTTCCAACTGCTTTGGAATAGTTACTTTTCAAGCACTCGCCTTCAGTACTACTGTAAAACATTGTCAAGATCCACAGCTTTTGCCGTATTATTCCTTCAGCCTTTCCTTGATATCACACGGAGGAATCTGAATTGGATGAAGGCTGGCATCTGTGACATTGGGGTCTTCAGGAAGAGACAGAGATGATTAGTCCACTCAGAACTTCGGCTAAAGATGTTAACAGGTTCTTTGGTTGTTCTGATCTGCTGGGCTTCCCAGCATTGAGAATTTGTGGGGCTTCCTCTCCCATTATTGTATGATAGTTCACCACCACTCAACTCGATAGAGTAGGTCTGTGGAGCTTCCTTTTGATTTGTTGGTTGCGGGATCATGTAGCGATATTGCATGCTACTAATCATGGAAGGAATCCTGTTTTGTCGTTGCACCAGAATTTTAGATGAATCTGGTGCTGCTCCTAATATGCCAACATCCACTCTTCATTAAATCCGGTTTCATTTCCTGGGTGGTAAAAGTAGACTGGTGATAGGCTGAGCTGGTGGGTACAACCTGGATGGTTGATGGGAGGGATGAATCCGGTTGGTGGCTGGAAGGAAGGGTCAGTAGGTGGAATGGAAGGGAGGAAGCAGGGCGGTAAAGTTAGTTGAAATTAGAGAACTCAATGTTGGATTCTCTGGGGTTTTGGCTGCCCTGGAGAAAGATAAGACATTGTTCCTCCGATTTGCGGCCTGATTCACTGTGGCAAAGGAGGAGGCAGAGGATGATCATGTTGGAGGAGGAGGAGGACTGGGAAGGGAAATTAAAATAGGCAGTGACTCAGAGGTCAGGTTTGTCTTTACAGGCCCGGCTGAGATCCTCAGGTGAAACATTCCCTAAATTCATGTTTGGTCTCACCCATGCAGAGAACATCAGGAGCACCGAATGCAGCAAACTATGTTGAAGGAGAGGGTCCAGCCAGGGCCCCAAAGAGTCCTTTAAGGTGAAACAGAGGTTCACCTGCCTCTCCTCCAACCTAGTTCCCCAAGTTTACATTTGGTCTCACCAACATGGAGAAGACCACATCAGGAGTACCGGATGCAGTAAATTAGGTTGGAGAAGGTGGTCCATCCAGGGCCCCAAAGAGTCCTTTCAGGTGAAGCAGAGGTTCACTTGCCTCTCCTCCAAACTAGTTTAATGCATCCGGTGCTCTCGATGTGGTCTTCTCCACATTGGTGAGACCAAATGTAAACTTGGGGAACTAGTTTGCGAAAACTTGCGAAGCAAATCAGCCAGGCTGTAAGGGCCAGTGTGACCTCTCAGTCGCCACCCATTTCAATTTCCCTTCCGACTCACTCTCTTACCTATCCATTCCCAGGCCTCCTCCATTACCAGTGAATCAGACTGCAAATTGGAGGACTTCCACCGTATCTTCCCCATGGAGAACCTGGAGAACTCAACGCCGAGTTCTCAAATTTCAAATAACTTTCAACCCATCCCCCGACTCCCTTTCCAGCCCCACCTCCTGCCTTCCATTTCTTCTACCTACACTTCCTTCCAGCTACCAACCGAATTCATCCCTCCCATGGACCATCCAGGTCGTACCCACCACCTGTATTCGTGACCTCACCACTTTGCTCCTCTCCCGACCCATAACACCCCCCCGCCCCCCCACCTTATCTACAGCTCCCCTATCCCCATCCCAGAAGAGTTAAATCTAACACATCAACTTCTCCATCTCCTGATTCTGCCTGGCTTACAGTGTTTTTCCACCCTCCTGCTTGTCTACTTTGGATTTTAGCATCTGCAGTTTCCTTGTCTCTCAGGCAGTTGAGATCAACTAGGTTGCCAAGCATATCCAGTCAGACACAGATGAGGCCAGAGGAGGATGGCAGATTTTCCTTACCTAAAGAACATTAACAAACCCAATGGGTTTTAACAACAACGGACAATGCTTTGTGTTCACCATTAGATAATTTTAATTCCAGATTTACTTGTTTAATTCTAATTTCACCATCTGCCATGGTAGGACACAAACTCACGTTCCTAAAATAGCAGCTTTGGTCTCTGGATTACAGTGCAATAACAGCACAACACTGCCATATCCGCCCTTCTTGGAAAGGGTCTTCTCAATCCACTGGCCAACATATCTCCCTCAAATGCCAAACGCAGACAACCTGGTTATTCATCGCTTGGATGTTTATTTTGTTTAAATTTCTTGAAATGATCATTTGTAAATGAAACACACAGTTCATTGCACAGAAAAGTGAAGGCTATAGTGTTGAGAAAGAAAAAAAACTTACACATGCCATTGGTGGCAGCTGCTGGTCGTGGGCCCAGCATGTTACCATGTGCTGCTGCTGATACAATGGTTGGTGTCGGATGGGGAGGTGCTCCTGATGGAATATTTGGAGGAAGGTTCGGTATCATACGGCCTGCCATGGTCTGCCCAGTCATCATTGTCCCAGCTCCTGACATCTGACCTATTAGAACAAAATCAAAACAGAACAATTAACTAGTGAGACTGAAGATTTATTAAATCACTAATTATCAAAAGTATACAACCAGCTTAGCATACTAAGTTCAATGTAAGTATATTAACATATAAAATTTATAATTATGAACTCAAGTTGGGCATCAACTAAATTAATGCTTCACTTGCATGATCCAATACCTACAAATACTTTTTATGTTATTGCTAATCGTACATGTAATTCAGCCTTCATGTTGTTTTCAACCAGAGAAGAAAAAGCACAAACTGATTTCAGAACAAAGCTCCTTCCACATTGTCTTCACAATTTGGCTGAGAAGAAACTGTTAATCTGCCCTTCCACAATATTACTGTAGATTCAATGGCATTTATGATAACAAATTGGATATAGAATCATAGAATCCCCACAGTATGGAAGGAGGCCGTTTTGACTAATTGAGTCCACACCAACTCTCTGAATAGCATCCCACCCAAGCCAACCACCCCACCATGTATGGCTGCTATGGCTATTCCACCTCTGAGCACATCCCTGGTCACCATGGGTAATTTTGCTTGGCTAATCCACCTAACCTCCACATCTTTGGACTGTAGGAGGAAACTTATGCTGGCATGGAGAGAACGTGCAAACTCCACCCAGGGCTGGAACTGATCTTGGGCCTTGACAGTGAAAGTAACCACTAAGCTCCTGTGAGTTGCGGACTCCAAAGTAAATTATTTCATGCGATGTGAACATTACTGACAAAGTTACGATAGCCATCCCTAATTTCCCTTGAATTGAATGGCCTGCATGGCCTTTCCAGGTAGCAGGTTGAAACAAGACAGATTTCCTTTGCTTCAAAGGCCATTAGGAGAAAGTGAGGACTGCAGATGTTGGATATCACAGTCAAAAAAAAGTGTTGTGGTGCAAAAGCACAGCCTGTCAGGCAGCATTCAGGGAACAGGACAGTCGATGTTTCAAGCATGAGCTCTTCATCAGGAATGAGGGGTGGTCCAAGGGGGCAAACCACATGGATTTTTAGAAAAAAAATGATAACTTAATGCCAGAGACCCAACTTTATATTCTAAATTTATCATGTGAATTTAAATTTCACCAGTTGTTGTAGTGGATAAGAACTCATGTCCTGATGCGTATTAGTCTGGGCCAGTGGATTACCAGTCCAGTGACATGACATCACAGTGACATCAAGTCATCATCTCCTTAAATCACTGCAAGTGAGCAAGCTTCTCACTTCATTCATTAAGACAGGTACATCGAGGTTAACTCGTCAGCAGACTTCACTACCAAATCCACTTAACCCCACAATTATTGAAGAATCTCAGGTAGAAAACTGAGAACGCACTTCCAGTACTGCTTGAATTCTTCAGTGGTTTTATCTACATAACCAAGGAAAGCCTCATTCATGATTTGGAGCAGAACGCATTTGCTAAACAGTACCATTAAAAGACCACCACTGGTCTCAAATGGAAAAGGGAGGAAGCTCTAAACAATAATTATTTCTAATTGTTTTACAATGACTGCACCTATTACAAAAGTAAAATGCTACGAAGTATGCTGGAAAACACAAAATTATAAAATAGAAACACAGAATTCTGAAAACAGTCAACAGGATCTGGCAGCATTAATGGAGAGAGAAAGAGTTAGCAATTCAGGATATGACCTTTTATTTATTATGGTTATATCTAAAAAGAGGGGAATGCTTCTGCTACATTTTGTAATTACAAATACATCCATACTTACAGAAATAACAATACTTTGTTTGATATATTATGTAACAGAATGCATCACTGGGACAGAATCCAGAAACTCCTTCCCTCAGTACTGTGGGTGTAGCAGTTGTGAAGGTGGCAGCCGCCATCACTTTTTCAAGGACATGTGGTGATAGAAAGTGAGCAATACCCATATCCCACGAATAAATAAAATACTCTGCTTCCTGTTAGCTAACCAATCCTTTATCTACATCAATATGTTAGTCCCAACACCACAAGATGTGAGCACATGTAGCCACCTTTGATGGCATACCTTATCAAATGCCTTTTAAGAATAAATTAGACCACTTCTATCAGTTTCTCTCAAATCGACCATTAACATTATTTCTTCAATAAGGGATCAAACACAATTTTCCTTTTAACAAAGCGATGTAAGCTTTGCCTGATCACACTGTCATGATCTTTTTAAATAAACTAGCACCTTTTGTATAATAGAACTCAGCTAATGGAACAAAATGTAATAGTGAAGTGGAAGCACCTCCATAATTCATTAATTCATTTTATTATCTGAGTCTTGGCCATAGTTGCCTGAAACATCAGAGGACAGCACAGGTCTGCATCAAAAAAGCCCAAGATCTCAGACACAGCTGTAGAATTTTGCTATCTGCAGCACTTGAAGTTTCCGAACTCCACTGAGTTTATGCAGCAGAGAAGTATTTGCATTCACTACTGATCATTAAAAATGTACTACAATTACACTATCCCCTTCACAAGATTTCCAATTTATTTTTCCCAACCACTCTTGCTACAGCGACACACACAGATAAACAGAAAGAAGGAAAAGAACGAACAAACCTCTAAATGGGTAAAAATACAGAGGCTTAACCACTTCCACGATAGAACAGAACGTGGAGAAGCTAACTAGAAGGTCACATCTGGGAGGAGAACTGCTGGCAAGTATGGGCTCACAGTCCAGTTCATCACAATGACGAGTCCCAAAACTCTCACAGAAACCAAGCTAATGGAGTTAAACCATTGACAAACCATGATTTCACCTGAAGTCGTAACATTCTCAAGGAGCTAAAAACTCTCATCGTCTAGGAACATGAGAGGACAGTGCTATCGAGTTCACTCAATTGTAACCAGAATCTACAGAAATCAGGAATGTACCTCAACCCAATCCCTAATCACCGGCAAATAAAATTAAAGGATGTGACCTGGTTTGAATGAATGGGAAAGATAACGATTCCAGGGTGACAACATCATGATATTGATGGAACTCATTTGCGGTGTTCATTCAGTCACCAATTACTTTTCTGCACTCTACTCACTTCTGCGTGCCCATTATATTATTCATATAAAAGTATGCAAATCAATAGTCATAGAGCTGCACAGCATGGAAATGGACCCTTCGGTCCAACTCCTCTATGTCGACCAGATATCCTAAATTAATCTTGTCCCATTTGCCAGCATTTCACCCACATCCTCCTAAACTCTTCGAATCACGTACTCATCCAGATGCCTGTTAAAATGCTGTAATTCTACAAACCCCCAACCATTTCCTCCGGCAGGTCATTCCACTCATGCACCATCCTCTGTGTGAAAAAATTGCCCCTTAAGGTCCTTTCAAGTTTTGGATTCCCCTACCTTGGGGAAAAGACTTTGGCTATTTACCCTATCCATGCCTTTTATGATTTTATCAACTTCTATAAGGTGACCTCTCAATTTCAGGCACTCCAGGAAAAATAGCCCCAAACTATTCAACCTCACCCTATATATTAGATTTCATATTGCAACTCATTGCTGTTACATTGTTTAATTATAGGAAAATTTATGTCTGTTTCTGCATCATCTCTCAGAGTAATTTGTTCTTGTTTAAATATAGGAAGTGAAACAAAGCTTAAAGTTAGAACCCGCACTGATGTTTCATTTTTGTTACTCTTTTATCCATTATAGTTTGGAGTTGTTAACGATGAGCTGAAGAGTATCTTTGGATTGTGGGTAGCAGCTTGCGTTTAACTTCCAGACCTGGATGTTAATTGCAAGTTGACGCTTGATGAAAAGATTCCAGACTCTTAGAGACGGGGATAAAGCAGTATGTTTAACCAGATAACAGATTTCTGGCCATTGAGGAGGAGGTCACAACCTGGGAAAAGGTGCCAATAAGTCTGGGAAAGAACATGATGGTCAAACAGAGGAAGAGGCCAAAGTTTGAACTGGTGTTTGGATTATACTTCTCAGAATGAGTTTAGCTGTTGATGCTGCAGCATGTGGATTTGAACGCTTCCAGCTGAACCTCGCAATGGAAGTTCAGAGAATAGAAACTAAGGTACAAGTATTGTTGGAACTTCCTTCGACTGAACTGAAAAGATAACCCTGAGCGACGTCTTTAAAAAAAAAATCAACCAAGAAACCATCATCCCTGCCTGTGAAACAATGCATTGAGAATTGCTGAAGTACTCTGGCCAGTTTTGTTTTTTAAAAACTTTATCCCTAAATGGTGTTTGCTGGTTTTCATTGTTTTTAAATGGAGCTGAAAACAAAGTTTAAATAATTGACATCAATTAGATATCTTTGTTGTTTAATTTTGCTCTGATAATGTCACTGGGCTTTTAATAAATGGTATTACGAATAAGTGGTGAAGTCATTTACTTAAGCCACAAACCCTGTTGTACAGAATTGATAATTCAGAATATTTGGGATTGGTTATTCAAAAAAGTCTGTTTATTGAACATAACAGTCAATTTTGAAGGTTTTCGAAAGCTTTAACTTTACTCTGTTACGAATACAGAGGTAGGAAGGATTAAGCAAGAGTCATGGAGACGTACAGCACAGAAACAGACGCTTCTGTCCAACTCGTCCATGCTGACCAGATATCCTAAGCTAACATAGTCCCAATTTGCTAGAACTTGGCCCATGTTCCTTTAAATCCTTCCTATTCATATACCCATCCAAATGCCTTTCAAATGCTGCAATTGTACCAGCCTCCAGCACTTCCCTCTGGCAGCTCATTCCATGCACGCACCACTCTCTGCGTGAAAAAGTTGCCCCTTAGGTCCCTTTTATATCTTTCCCCTCTCACCCAAAACCTATGCCCTCTAGTGTGGACTCGCCCACCCTGGGGAAACGACCTTGTTTATTCACTCTAACAACGTCCCTCAAGATTTTATAAATCTCTATAAGGATCACCCCTCAGCCTCAGACACTGCAGGGAAAACAGGCCTAGCCTATAGCTCAAAACCTCCAAACCTGGCAACATCCTTCTAAATCTTTTCTGAACCCTTTCAACTTTCACAACATCTTTCCAATAGGAAGGAGACCAGAATTGCACACAATATTTCAAAAAATGTCTAACCAATGTCCTGTACAGCCACATAGATAAGCTGCAGAGCTGGGTTGAAAGGTGGCAAATGGAGTTTAATGCGCACAAGTGAGAGGTGATTCACTTTGGTCGAAGTAACCGGAATGCAAAGTACTGGGCTAATGGTAAGATTCTTGGTAGTGTAGATGAGCAGGGAGATCTCGGTGTCCAGGCACACAGATCCTTGAAAGTTGCCACCCAGGTTGACAGGGTTATTAAGGCGGCATACAGCGTTTTAGCTTTTATTAATAGAGGGATAGAGTTCCGGAACCATGAGGTTATGCTACAGCTGTACAAAACTCTGGTGCAGCCGCACTTGGAGAATTGTGTACAGTTCTGGTCACCGCATTACAAGAAGGATGTGGAAGCTTTGGAAAGGTGCAGAGGAGATTTATTAGGATGTTGCCTGGTATGGAGGGAAGGTCTTACGAGGAAAGGCAGAGGCTGTTTTCGTTAGAGAGAAGGTTGAGAGGTGACTTAATAGAGACATTTAAGATAATCAGAGGGTTAGATAGGGTGGACAGGGAGGGCCTTTTTCCAAGTATGGTGACAGCGAGCACGAGGGGGCGTAGCTTTAAATTAAGGGGACAATAGATATAGGACAGATGTCAGAGATAGTTTCTTTACTCAGTAAAGAAAGGGTATGGAATACTTTGCCTGCAACGGTAGTAGATTTGCCAACTTTAAGTACATTGAAGTCGTCATTGGACAAGCATATGGACGTACATGGAATAGTGTAGGTTAGATGGGCTTCAGATTGGTATGACAGGTCGGCGCAACATTGAGGGCCGAAGGGCCTGTACTGCACTGTAATGTTCTATGTTCTAACATGACCTCCCAGTTTCTATACTCAATACTCTGACCAATAAAGGAAAGCATACCAAACGCCTTCTTCACTATCCTATGTACCTGCGACTCCACCTTCAAGAAGCAATGAATCTGCACTCCAAGGTATCTTTGTTCAGCAACACTCCCTCGGACCTTACCATTAAGTGTATAAGTCCTGCAAAGATCTGCTTTCCCAAAATGCAGCACCTCTCATTTATCTAAATTAAACTCCATCTACCACTCCTCAGCCCATTGGCCCATCGGATCAAGATCCTGTTGTAATCGGAGGTAACCTTATTCACTGTCTACTACACCTCCAATTTTGGTGTCATCTGCAAACTTACCAACGATACCGCCGATGTTCACATCTAAATCATTAATATAAGTGACGAAAAGTAGTGGACCCAGCACGGATTCTTGTGGCACTCCACTAGTCACAGGCCTCTAGTCTGAAAAGCAATCCTCCACCACCACCTATCTTTGAGCCAGTTCTGTATCCAAATGGCTAGTTCTCCCTGTATTCCATAAGTCTCCAAGAGGGAAGCTTGTCAAATGCCTTACTGAATTCTATATAGATCACATCCACCGCTCTGCCCTCATCAATCCCCTTTGTTACTTCTTCAAAAAACTCAATCAAGTTTGTGAGGCATGATTTTCCACACACACAGTCATGTTGACTATTCCTATTCAGTCCTTGCCTTTCCAAATACATGTAAATCCGGTCCTTCAGGATTCCCTCCAACAACTTGCTCACCAACGACATCAGGCTCATCAGTCGATAGTTCCCTGGCTTGTCCTTACCACCTTTCTCAAGTAGTGGTACCACATTAGCCAACTTCCAGTCTTCTGGCACCCTACCTGCGACTATCGATGATACAAATATCACAACAAGGGACCCAGCAATCACTTCATTAGTTTCCCACAGAGTTCGAGGGTACACCTGATCAGGTCCTGGGGATTTATCCACTTTTATGTGTTTCAAGACATTCAGCACCACCTCCTCTGTAATATGGACATTTTTCAAAATGTCACCATCTACTTCCCCACAGTCCATATCTTCCATGTCCTTGTCCACAGTAAACACTGATGCAAAATACTTGTTTAGTATTTCCCCCAACTCCTGCGGCTCCACACATAGGCTGCCTTGCTAATCTTTGAGGGGCCTATTTGCTCCCCAATCACCCTTTTGTCCTTCATGTATTTGTAAAGACCCTTTGGATTCTCCTTAACCCTATTTGCCAAAGCTATCTCATGTCCCCTTTTTGCCCTCCTGATTTCCCTCTTAAGTATACTTCTACTGCCTTTGTCCTCTGCTAATGATTCTCTCAATCTCTCCTGAATATACATGGCATATGCTTCCTTCATTTTCTTGAACAAAATCTCAATTTCTCTTGAAATCCAGCATTCTCTACATGTACCAGCTTTGCCTTTCACCCGAACAGGAACATACTTTCTCTAGACGCTCGTTATCTCATTTCTGAAGGCTTCCCATTTTCCAGCTGTCCCTTTACCTGCGAACATCTGGCCCCAATCAGCTTTTGCAAATTTTTCCCTAATACCATCAAAATGCTTTCCATGAGGACAAGCAAATTTATAAACTCTCAGTGGAGCCAGACTAAAAATGCATGAATATTTGTTTTCTCTCCAGAAGTTGAGTTGTATATTAGAGACTCTAATCTTAGTCACTGACTACAATAAACTTTACCTAGCTGGAGGTAATCAGGCATCAATGTATAATGCTCCATTCTGTTAATCAGATGCTCACTATCTTTAAGCCAGATAGAGCTTGACCTATCAGTTTGGACATTTATATCCTCAGTTCTCAAACTGCCATTGTCAATAGAAATTACTATCTATAAATAGGCTCTTAAGCTCCATTCATCCATGTTAGTATCAGCCGTGGCTTAGTGTGACAGAATGCAATCTGTGGTTGCGAACACCAAGAGGGTCACTGGATTTGAAACATTAATTCGGTTTTTCTCTCTACAAATGCTGCCATTCCTGCAGAAATTCTCCAGGACTCTGTTTTTGTTTCAGATTTCCTGCATCTGCACTTTATTTACAGCAAGTACAAATAGGTCTATTTCAGATTGGCAAACTGTAGCTTATGGAGTGCCACTTGGATCAGTGTTGGTCCTTACTTACTTGCAATCTGTATCAACAATTTACATGAGGGGGTCCAAATGTATGGTAGTTAAGTTTGCTTATGACACAAAAGTAGTTAAGAAATTAATCTCAGGAGGATGAGTGTCTGCAAAAGGATAAAGAGGTTAATTGAGTGCACAAAACTTTGGGACATGGAATGCAATGTGAACAAATACAAACTTGTTCTTTTTCACAGGAATAGAAACATAGTACAGTATACTATGTAAAAGGAGACTGAGTGCAGAACTTGGTGATACAAAGGGATGTTTTGGCACGAACAGTTAGTACGCAACCAACAAAAGTGATTGGAATGGCAGGTGGAAGTTGGTGCTTATTTCAAGAGGAATGGAATATACAAGCAGGAAAACTTTACTGAAGCTGTACATAACATTGAGACCACTCTTTGACTACAATACACAGTTCTGGTCTCCTTATTTGAAAGGAAGGCATATCTGCGTTAGAAGATTAGAAAAGGTTCACCTGACTCATACCTGAGACAAAGGGTTTATCTTATGATGGAAGATTAAGCAGGTTAGACCAATATCCAGTGGAGTTTTGAAGAATTTTTTTGGAAATGTACAAGTCCTTTCAGGGATTTGATACTGTGGATACCAAGAGGATCTTTTCCTTTTGTTGAGAATGTTAACACAATGTAATACCATTTAATAAGAGGTCTCCCTTTAAATGTGGAGACGAAGGTCATTTTTTTCCTCTGAGGCTGATTAGTATGAGAAATTCTCTTCCTTAGACAGCAATGGAGGCTTGGTCATGGAATTTATTCAAGATTGGGTGAGCTTTTTTACGAAATTGACAAGATGTAAGGAAGCGGATTGGAAAGTGGAGCTGAGACCACAGATCAGTCATGGTCTCATTGAACAGCAGTCACAAAGTGCTTAATGGCCTATTCAAGTTTCATGGTTCCTCCTCTGAGCAACCATGGCAATTAAGCAGTGGAGATGACCCATTCCAGAGACTGTGAAGGACAGCCTTGAACAAACTGGAGCAATTATACCAAATCTCAAAATTAAGGCAAAGGAAGAGGCCTTTTGGCCCATCTTGTCTCCACCATTTTTATTATTTACATCAATCTCTTCCCATTTCCCCATATCCATGCACACCATTTCTATCCAAATAATCATCCCCTTTGAATGCCTTAATTGATGCTACCTCCACCACATTTCCAGGCAATACATTACTTACTATCTGAAAAAGTTCTCTCTCATTACCCTCGCTTCTTTTGCATATCACTTCAAATCTGTGCCCTATTGTTGTTCTTTTTTAAGTCCGTAAGAAATAGGAACAGACCCCCTCAGCCTATTCCACCATTCAATAGAATCATGGCTGATTGGAAACTCATGTCCACTTCACTGTCTCTTCCCGATAATCCTCCATTCTCCTACTGATCAAGAATCTACCACAGTCCTAAATCAATACATGGACTCTGCCACCATCGCGCTCTGTAGCAAGGAGTTTCAAAGACTCTCAATCCTCAAAAAAGAAATTCCTCCTCCTCTTCATCTTAAATTGGCGCTCGTACATTCTGAGACTGTACCCTCCTGTCCTGGACTCATGAGGGGGGCACATCCTCTCATAGCATTTACCCTGTCAAGCCTCTTAAGAATCCTATATGCTTCAATGAGACAATCTCACATTCCAGTAAGTAGGGCACCAACTGGTTTAAACCTTGCTCATAAGACAATCCCTCTATACCAGGAATCATCCTTGTATATCTTCTTTGAACTAACTCCAATGAAATAATATTCCTTCAGAAGAAAACCACACTGCTCACAGTACGTCAGAAATGGTCTCACTTTAAGACTTCCTGACTCTTCTTTTCCAATTCCCTTAAAGTAAGGGTCAACATTACATTAGCTTTCAAAAGTACCTGCTGTAATTGTGTGCTAGCTTCTGCATTTAATGCAATATTCAAATCCTTTTGTGTTGCAGCTTTCTGTAGATTTTCTCCATTTAAATAAACTGTTCTCTCTTCTCAAGTGAATTTCACATTGAACAGCTTATTCCATTTGCCATATTTTTGCTCACCTACTTAATCATAAACATAAAATCCCTGCAGTGTGAAAGAAGAGCATTGAAACCATTGAGGCCACACAGACACGATGAAGAGCATCCCACCTCGATTCACCACCTGACCCAATCCCTTGTGACCTTGCATTCTCCAAAGGCTAATCCACTTAACCCACACATATTTTAACTGTGGGAGGAAACCCACGCAGACAGGGAGAGAATGTGCAAATTCAACAAATACAATTGCCAGAGGATGGAATCAAACACAGGGCCCTGGCACTGTGAGGCTGCAGTACTAACCAATGAGCCACCCTGCCACCCACATCGATCAATACCTGTCAACTGTTTGCATCCTCCTCACAACTTGCCTTTCCACTATTTGTTATCGTGATCACTCAGTTCCAGGCCTCATTACTGCCTTGGTCCAAACATTAGCCCAAATTTGGCATTAAACAGCACATGCAAAATTGTCAATATGAATCATGGCAAGAACTCTCCCTTGGTTGGAAATCATGTCTAACTCAAAGCAAGATGGTTTCAATTGTTAGAGATAATAATCTCAGCCTATGAAATCAGAATTCATCGGGCCGTTGTTCCAAGCTCAATGAGCTGCATCAAATGCTACCCTCCCATCACAAGGTCAGAAGAGAGATGTTCAGTAATATTGTACTTAGTATATTTGCAACTTTTTACATAGCGGTAATCCACCTCAGTGAAGCAAGACCTGTACAACATTTGGCAAATAGCTCACAAAAGATTCACTCAAGAGGGCAATCAAAACGAAGTAGCCTCCATAATAAGCTATCCCTACAATCACAGTCTGATTCTTCTCCTGTCCCTGCTGTAAAGGCCCTAAGCTGCTGAGAGCTACCACTAACTGGGCCAGGATACAGGGACCTTTGCCCAGCATGAAGTGGTTGGGGTTGGGGGTGAGAGTTGCAATCAGCCAGAGAAGGACAAGTATGAGTAGAGTTTCAGGAAGGTTTGAGGAGGGAGAAGGCTGCAAAAATTGAGGATGGGTAGGGAAAGGAAGCTGCAAGAGTTGTGAAGTAGTTGGGGGCCACAGGAAGAGATGGTGGAGGAAAGAGGCGGCTGCAGGAAGGGAATAGGGGTGGTGGTGGGGGAAATGGGTCATTGCAATAGTTTGGTTGAAGAGGGAAGTAGTAGCCTGCAAAGAAAAACGTGTTAACAAAGGGAATATTCAACTAATCTGGAATCCATGAAAACCCCAAATTGTTGAGTAATGAAATGCCTTGTTTAAGACTGCATATATTCAGGAACTAATATGCTTGGATTTTAAAAAAAAATCAAGTGGTTCCTACGGTAATGAATGCTATCAACTGTAAAATTTAAACGCTGAAGTTCAGATCTGACACGCAGTATATAGAATTGTAATTGCCCGGTTAAATTGATAGAAACGTGGCTAACATCTGGAAAGTGGGACGAATGTAGATTTAGAGAGTAGTCTCTGTCGATGCAAAGTTTTTGGTCTGAAGGCCTTCTTCTCTCCTGCATGATTCTACAAAATGCATTCATTGTGACCTCACCAGTCAGGAAAATAGGATCAGGAGTAGGCCATTCAACATGATTGTGACAAATCAACCAACTCTTCCTTCTTCCCATACTCTTCAATCCTTTTAGCAATGGTCTCTTTAATGTGTCTGAACTCCACAAGTCACTGTGCACCCACAGGAAAAGAAAGGGAACACTTCCCTTCAGCTTAATGAACTACATCAAGTTACAAGTAGGTGCACCTTGAATAAATTGTCTTAAAAATGCTGAAATATGCCTTAGTTATTTTGAAAAAGAGAATACTTTCTTTTCGTGTTGTGGCTTTAAATGCAATGGAGAATGATAATTGTTGAAGATACTGATCAATTATTCTAATTCTTATTGTTTGCAACACCAAATATCCCATATGTCAAAGAAATGCAGAAGGTATTGGTATTAGCTGACAGCATCACCTCAAAAATTAGTTAAAGAGAATTAATTATAGTTAACCTGCTCAGCCTAAGTAAACATCATTACAAGCATTCTGGCACTGATTCACTTGAATTACACAACTCAATAATTACTCTGCAGACACGAGTGGAGCTTTCTTAATTTATCTTTCATCAGACAGAGTTGAAACATTTCACACGGTGAGACAGTACAGTTGCTTCAGGGTGAAGCCAAAAACCTTGACTGAAGCCAAGTTCTCATCAGAAACACAGAATACCAACGGACCAAATACAATTCATTCAGTAGAATCCTGGACCGGGCTCAGTGTTCTCCTATTTGTCTATCGCCCTTCTTTGGATATAAAAAAGCTACAATTAGGCTGCCAGATTTCATTTTAACCACAAAGACCCCTAGTCCAATGAATGCAGAAAAAGGAAGTTTGTGTGTGTTCAGGCAAAGAAGTCAAATTTTTAAAAAATAGCAGATGCAAGACATGAATATCAACTGGAAATAAATCCTGAAATTGTTCTTTGTAGCATTGTGAGTATACTTGCACCAGATGGAGTGCTGTAGTTCAAGAAAGCACTTTACAAACACTTTCTCAAAACTAATAAGGGATAAGTAACAAAAACCAGTCCTACTGGTAGTGGCCATGTCCTATGAAAGAAAGAAAATTGGATCAGCAATAAGCTTTTCAGATCCTTGAACTTAGTTCTGCCTTGCTGTTGAATCAAGGCTGATCTCTCATCTCAAATTCATTTATCAGCATGCTTCCAGAACATAGAACATAGAAAAATACAGCGCAGTACTGGCCCTTTGGCCCTCGATGTTGCGCCGATCCAAGCCCACCTAGCCTGCACTAGCCCATTATGCTCCATATGCCTATCCAATGCCCGTTTAAATGCCCATAATGAGGGAGAGTCCACCACTGCTACTGGCAGGGCATTCCATGAACTCACGACTCGCCGAGTAAAGAATCTACCCCGAACATCTGTCCTATACCTACCACACCTTAATTTAAAGCTATGCCCCCTCGTAATAGCTGACTCCATACGTGGAAAAGGGTTCTCATGGTCAACCCTATCTAAACCCCTAATCATCTTGTACACCTCTATCAAGTCACCCCAAACCTTCTTTTCTCCAATGAAAACAGTCCCAAGTGCCTCAGCCTTTCCTCATACAATCTTCCTACCATACCAGGCAACATCCTGGTAAACCTCCTCTGCACCCATTCCAGTGCTTCCACATTCTTCCTATAGTATGGCGACCAAAACTGCACACAATACTCCAGATGCGGCCGCACCAGAGTCTTATACAACTGCAACATGACCTCAGGACTCCGGAACTCAATTCCTCTACCAATAAAAGCCAGTATGCCATATGCCTTCGTCACCACACTATTTACCTGGGTGGCAACTTTCAGAGATCTGTGTACATGGACACCAAGATCCCTCTGCTCATCCACACTACCAAGTATCCGACCATTAGCCCAGTACCCCGTCTTTTTGTTACTCTTACCAAAGTGAATCACCTCACACTTAGCTACATTTAACTCCATTTGCCACCTTTCTGCCCAGCTCTGCAACTTATCTATATCCCGCTGTAACCTGACACATCCTTCCTCAATGTCAACAACTCCACCGACTTTCGTAACATCCGCAAACTTGCTAACCCAACCTTCTAGCCCCTCCTCCAGGTCATTTATAAAAATGACAAACAGCAATGGTCCCAAAACAGATCCTTGCGGAACACTGCTAGTAACTGCTATAGATCTTGAAATGCTTATCCTATCAAAAAGTACTGTCCAAAATAGTGACATCCAAGGCTCTAGGGCATTTTTACCAACCATTTTCACCTCGCTCCTTAATCTGCACCTTGAGATCCCAATTTTTCATGTTCAAGCATTAGCAGGGGCAAATTATTGTTCCTTGGTAGCCCAAGAGTTCTGAGTCCAATTGTAATATAAAGTTATCCTGCTAAAGTCAAACATAACACGGCACAGATTAAGGATCAATCCTGGATGCTCTGAATTTTTCTATGCACAGAGACCATCAAGTCAACACCAGAATATTTGAATGCAGAATGACACAATTTTGAGAACTTGCTTGTTAAAAATTCACATTCTTAAATATACCACTGGAATGTCAAGGAACGCTTCCCTATTTTTCTCCAAAGTTACCTTTCAGCAGTTGTGTATTAACCCAGTTAAGCATAAAGCAATGGAGTCAGGTGACAAGACAGTTCTGGAGAAGTCATACATTGGACTCAAAGCATTAAATTGGTTCCTCTCCATTGATGCTGCCAGATTGGTTAAGTCTTTCTACTTTTTTCTGTTTCTTATTTGTCACATTGCTGGTAAAATCTCTCCACTGCTACCAGGCTTTGTTTATCTCCCCTCCTGGTGGCATCACCCCTTGCTAAGGAACCTAAGAGTAAAGAGCACAATGAATGCCATAAATAAAACCAGCTAACCTGAAACAATCTGGGAAAGCAAACCTCATATCAGCTCTCACCATTTCCCATCCTTCAGCCCTCTCTGAATGTATGCTTTATATAGAGATTTTGAAACACATTCACAGCCACCCCCTCCCATGAACTTCGATGATTAAGATAACACAACTTCCCTGCACACCTCCTTAAAACCTTATTTCCATCAACATCTTTCTCAGGAAAAAAAATCTGTTCTTGGCAGTGTTAAACTGTGAAATAGTCAGCCTTCTGCCAGTCACCTGCCCTAACTATACATTCCACAACTCTTATCCAATAGCCACATCCAACAATTATTTTCACATTGCCTCTGCTCCTCTTCTTCTAATGTGGGAAATTCAATTTTATTTCTCTTAGAAAGACAGCAACTGCTCACTTAACTGAGGTTTGGAAGGTGCGGTCAGAGGAGCCCTGACTGAATGCAATAGGTCTTGTAAACGGTACACCTTAATGCCACTGTAGTAGTAGGGGTAAATGGTCAAGGTGTGAGATGGGGTGCTAATCAAGTGGGCTGATTTGTCCTGGTGCTGTTCAGTTGAGTTTTATTTGTCCTATTTTGACCTTGTTGTTCAGCCTGCTCATCTCTCTATTTCCTTACACTTAGTTTTTTTTTTAAAATGAAGAAATGCCATTAACCTATCAAGTTTGGTTACAAAAGTACAGTAAACAGTGCATCTTTCTTTTCTCTTCCAGGTCAAATATGCTCCTTACTCACTTCTACAACTCACCAGATATCAGTTCTGTCGAGCCAAATCTGTTCCAGATTTCAAAATTGTTGCCATACTGAACAAGGTACTTGCAATATAGAGCCAAAGTGGCCAATCTAAGGTTTATAAATCTGACTGCAGTCTTCAGTTTTCATGTCCCTTGCTCTATCAGAAACTATGAAGCAGGTAGTCCTGCTCCAATGATATCTTCTTTGTCCCACCCTCTACTTACATACTCTGAACTGAACGAAGACTCAACAGCAGGCTCAAAATACTGCAGTGAAAAAAAAGTGACTCAGCTTGGAAACAGGCCCTTCAGCCCAAACCAGTCCATGCTGACCATGGCGCCTGAGACCCGGGTTCACTTCCCGCCTCAGGCGACTGACTGTGTGGAGTTTGCACGTTCTCCCCGTGTCTGCGTGGGTTTCCTCCGGGTGCTCCGGTTTCCTCCCACAGTCCAAAGATGTGCAGGGTCAGGTGAATTGGCCATGCTAAATTGCCCGTAGTGTTAGGTAAGGGGTAAATGTAGGGGTATGGGTGGGTTTCACTTCGGCGGGTCGGTGTGGACTTGTTGGGCCGAAGGGCCTTTTCCACACTGTAATGTAATCTAATCTAACCACTCTCTAAGTGAAGTAGTTGGTTGACAGTTACACTTTGCTTAGCTTCAACAGGTCAGGAACAGTACTGATGAACATGCCACATGTTCTTTGTTCACTCCTAATTGCCGTTAATGGCGAATCATTACTTGTCCTTGGCAGCAATAATTTTTAAAAGCTTCCCAGCCCATTCACACAGCATGAAGATTACAATTGTGGAGTCACTTGTTAGCTTTACATAATAGGGACTGGCAGGATCCACTCGGTAACAATAAGGCAGCTTTCAGTGTTATTTTGTACGATGCCAGCAGACAGCTAACTAAATTTGTTCTGAAAGTAAAGTACTCAGATGCTGGCAATCGGAAATAAAAACAGGAAGGGCCGGAGAAACTCAACAGATCTGCAAGCACATGGAGAGAAAACATGAGTTATTGCTTTGAGACCAATAACTCTTCTTCAGAACTGAGCTGTTGTTCTGAAGAAGTGACATTTGACTGGAAATGTTAATTGTGTTACGCTCTTCACAGATGCTGCCAGACCTAAACTTGCTCTATACAATTTGGATTGCTCGTCTAACACCATAACCACTACAAAAAGGTTGGGTCTTCAATTTGCGAAAAAGAAAATGGAGTTGAAAAACGGTATAGGGTGGGAAGTGTGGGTTTATCTCAAGTTATTCAAACTGGAATTCTTCATATTTAAATCTTCTCTCTCACCAACCTATGAGACAATCTGAAGCCCGCAGATGGCAGTAATTTGAAGTCAAGAGGGATTTGTACAAGAACCCTTTAAAGGCAATATAGCATTACCTAATCCTCCTTGAACTGTTCCGAAAGCTTGTAGGAGTAATTAACTGAATTGATGAGAAACAAAAACTATATTTATAAAGCATTAATATCTTCAAAACACTACACTTAGGTAGCATGATGAGGCATTATATAAATGAGCTTTTAGACCCCCTCAATTCCACAAAGATGCCGACCGAGGGGAATATTGACAAACACTAAGATAAGGGAAAGAAAAGAATAGGTAATCTGGAAGGTGATTAATAATATTCTCCGAAAGGCATGTAATCTTCAAGGAAAGAGAAAAGACAGCAGAATAATTAGTTTTAAATAATCATGAGGCAGTTTCAGAAACCAGAGTACTTTCACTCAGATGTCAAAGGGTGAAATGCTGTTCTCAAAGTCAGCACTATTCACCACTTACCTGCCCACTTAAGACAGCAAGGTCACAAGAATGACTAACATAGGAAATTAAAAGGTGACATTGCTTTAGAAAAGTATCTTTTCATGTGGCAGTCATTCAGGGAATGGTTGGGCCATCTTATTGGATCACCCCCACCAGAACCTCACAGCAGATGAAAAGAGCATACTGGTAGAAAGAGAATAAGAGTAAAAGCACAGGGCAGGTAATGTAGGAGGCCAGAGTCCATCTTCCTCTTTAGGAGGTGAGGGGAGGTGATGGAAGATCAATTGAAATCACAGATTCCATCATAAAAATAGAAGATAGATGTTTATGGTGGGTGAAAACATGACACCAGGTTCACATGATGTGCCCCTCACAAAGTAATGTTACTGTGCAGCTCAAAGACATTTTGAAGGGAATGGGTGAATAAGTGATGCTCCATGTTGTCACCTGAGCAGGGAACCTGACCGAGGTGTATGAATGCCATTGACAGGGTGGATAGAAAGCAACTACTCCCCCTAGTTGAAGGGTCAATAACAAGAGGGCGCAATTTTAAGGTGAAAGGCAGGAGGTGGAGAGGGGATTGGAGGAAAGATTATTTCATCAAGAGGGTGGTGGAATTCTGCAACACATTACCTGAGGGAGTAGTTCAGGCAGGAAACCTCAAGCTTAAAAAAGGTTATTTGGAGGCTGTGGGTCAAGTGCAGATTTCAGTGCAGCTTGTGCTGGTGTAGGCCTGAAGGGCCAAAAGGCCTCTCCTGGACTTGACAATTCCAGGATTCTAACATAGTTAGCGAAAGAAACGAGGTCCAGCAAGCTCTTCATGGTGGGAGCTCAGAAATAATTTAAAAAGTAGGACCTCAAGGGCAGCAATCTCAGGATTGTCCCCAGTGTCACTTACGAGAATTGATCAGATGAATGCGTGGCTGAAGGATTATTAATCATATTTCAGAAAATGTGAGTTTGAGTCAGGTTTGACGGATTGTCCTAATCTTTTCCATATTATTTTAAAATATATATTTTTTGATTTTTTTTTAATATTACAAAAGCTGAATACAATTCAAAACAAGACAAAGAACCCAAAAAACGTTAAAAGTCCAAATTGCCCTCGTATACAAATATATAAATATAAATATTAAAAAGCTCAACTAACTACTTAAATAAACAATAACTAACAAAATAATAATAATAATAATAATAATAATAATAATATGGCTCAGCAAAACAAAACACTAACTCTTGAATATCGAAAGCATTAATTTTCACATATTCACACCTTCTCTGATCCCGCTCTGGATACTGCACTCGTAAAGCACAATCGTTACAGCTATATAAAAGCCCTTATTAGTGTGGCGGACAAACTTGTGTCCAGGTAGTTCAAAAAGGGCTGTCATGTCTTATAGAAATTCTCAGTTTTGTGGTGTACCATACTTGTAAGAAAATGCAAGGGGATACGCTCCATAACAATCTTACACCAACCGACAAGACCGGGGGATTTCAGACACCCAATCTAACATGTTGTTCTTTCTTGCGCAGAAAGTGAGGATGCTCTAATTTTTTGTAAAATGTGCATCTACAGGGATATTCTGGGCAGGCCAAGAGGAGGAGAGATCAGGTCCTTCTCCACCCTAACACCCAAAATCCCCTCCATTGTCCCTGTCACAGCGCTCCAGTATGTTTGAAGCATGCCACAGGACCAGAGACAATGGGTAAGAGTGCCCGTACTAACTTTACACATGGGGCATGTTGAAGATACTCCTTGTTTAAATTTTGACAAACTATCCAGAGCCTTGTGGAGAATCTTAAATGGCCAAGGATGGGTCCTACTGCAAATTAATATGTTTCTTGCATTTTCCCAATTATCTTCCCATGCCTCTGAGGAGACCTCAATGCCTAGCTCTCTCTCCCATGCCCTACAAAACTGATCGAATTCATCTGAGGGCCGCCCCATCCCCAGGATATGATATAGAGTGCCGACAGAAAGTGTACTCTTAGCTCTGAGCACTCTCTTCTCTATGTTGGATTTGTAGGCATCAGTCAAAAGTGTAGGCTTTTTTTTGGAGTAAAAACCCTAATGTTAAAAAAAAGATTTGTTGGATAGCTCATATTTCCACTCTAATTGATCAAAATACATCATTGTGTCTCCCACAAATAAGTCACCCATGTAAGACACACCCCTAGCAGCCCAATGTTTGAATCCTGAATCTGTCATTCCCATTTGAAAACCCGGCTACCCATTATAGGTGTAAGAGAAGATGTTTGGCCAATATTGCCTTCCCTCTGCCAAATTGCCAATCATGCTTTAACAGTATTGATAACTATTTGGTTTTGGTAATATTCCCTAATTGTCCTCATTTTGTCCAAAAACAGCAAGCTCGGAAGGGGTGGGGTGGGGTTCAGATAACTATATTGAAAGAGGGTCCCCACAAGCCTATCACTCACGTAAGTTACAAACTAGCTTAGTTGACGGTTTTTAACGTCTGGGAGATCCACTCCCTGCCAATCTATGAGGCAATTGCAGTTTAGCTAATTTAATAAGGGGCCCCTTAACAGGCCAAATAAAAGAGCTGAACCAGCCGTTCAGTCTCCTGAACGTTTGCTTCGCAAAAATCGGGGGGGGGGGGGGGGGGGGGGGAGTATCTGCATAGGGTACAACAAAAAGTGGAGAATATTCATCTTCTGATGCACTATCTGACCTAACCATGAGACCGGAAGGGCCGCCCATCTTTGAAGGTCTTGTTTGATTTAAATAATTGAACAAGATTAGCTTTGAACAACCGATCAAGAACTGGAGTGATGAATATGCCCAAATACATAAAATCCCCCTGTGACCATTTCAATGGGAATCAAGATTCGCCCTCAAGACCTTGCACCTTCATAAGACCACCCACAGGCATCGCCTCTGACTTTGCAAAATTAATCTTGTACCTCGAAAAGGTGCCAAACGAACTGATGCACTGTATCAGGCGAGGCACCAAAACTGCTGGATTTGACAAAAAAAACATGAGGACATCGTCCGCATACAATGAAATCGTACGTAATTTTGACTCAACTTCTGGAGCTGATATATTGGGATCCCTAAGAATGGTGATCGAACCACTGGCAGAGGCCAATGTAAAAAGCAACGGCGAAAGGGGTTAGCCCTGTCCGCTGCGCCTAAAAAAAAATTAAAATTGCTTGATTGTACCCAATTGGAGATGACTACAGCGAGAGGGTCACTGTAGAGAACCTTTACCCATCTTATAAAGGCTTTGACCAAGCCAAACCGCTCAAGAGTATTAAAAATTAGGTACAGCCACTCAACTCGGACAGACAAGCTACTAGCCGAACCTGAATTTATGTTTAGAAACATCCTGAATTCATTACAGAAATACTCCACAAACTTGCTATCCTTCAGGATAATGGGATCCGTTCGCAGTGCACGGGCCCACTATAGCATCCTTAATCTTAACCAGGAGGTTCAGTGGAGTATGATCAGAGATGGTAATATACCCAATCGTGTAAGGTGCCATCAAGTCCAGGGTTGCCACAGGGGTCAGTAAATAAAATCAATCCTGGTGTGACATCAGTGTGGATTGGGGAATAAACATAAAATCACTGCCTGTCGGGTGAAGAAGCCTCCAAGAGTCCACCAACCCAAACTCCACTCATACATCCACTAATTGTTTAATTTGTGCAGAGGGGGGCCTTTGGGCTACCTCTCTACCGTGGAATTCATAAGATAATTAAAACCTCCCTCTATGATGGTATGCTGAGACTCAAGACTGATCAATTTAGAGAACGCATCTACCAGAAACGTTAGGGGATGGGTCGGAGGGCAGTAAACATTTGAAACACCATATTCTTCCCCGTTTATCAGAGCTTTGAGGATTACAAACTTCCTCTGTATGTCTTTAACACACTCTACTAACTTAAATGGGAGAATACCCTTAACAAATACAGCCACTCCCCTTCTTCTGGTATTAAGGGATGAAAAGTAAACCCGATCAAAGCCATTCTGCTGTAGTTTCAAATGCTCCCTGTCATCCAAGTGTGTCTCCTGTAACAAAGCAACATCTATCTTTTCCTATCTAAGACTCAAAAGCACCTTTTTCCTCTTAATTAGGTGAGTGACTCTCCTCGATGTTCCAGGTACACCATTTAATCAAGTCATTAGCCATAACCTTCTGCTGTAACGTTTAGATTCCAGAGAGGAGGAACTCGAACTACAAATCGACAAGCCTTAGTTTTGCAAGATCCATCAAACATAAAGACTGGGGGGGATCTAAGATGGCGGCGATCTGAGAAGATCACACTGCAGAGCTTCGCATCGCAACAGGAACAGGACGGTCCTTTAACCCACCCAACCCAGGTCATCAGGATTTCTTGGGGCGTTGGAAAGATTGTGGAGCCCCAAGAAACATTTAAAAATTGACTTACCTGTATTTTCAGCTGTCCAGAAAAGCCTAAAAAGGGAGGATCATCAGAGGCCGGGTCTGCATCAGCCTCGGAACCGATTACTCTCCAGGACCTGGTGAACCAGCTCTCGAAATCTCGCGAGATGCTGGGGAAACAGACTGAAGAGAAGCCAGCTCCAGTCTCTCTCATGCTGCAGAAGCAAGAGCAACAGCTGGGAGACCTGGAGAAGAGGACGGATGAGGTGGAGCACAGGGTCACAGTGGTGGAAGCTGATGCCAGTTCATTTAAGGATGAGATCCAAGCCCTGAAGATGCAGAACTTTTCAGCGACGGTGATCCAGAAACGAAGATCCTTTGATGGTGTCAAGAGAAGACTGAAGGAGCTTGGGATTCAGTACTCCCCGAGATATCTGGCAGTGCTTCAGATCACCTTAGATGGATCCATGCATCTCTTTGACAGATCGAGAAGGCAAGAGACTTTGTGGACAAACTAACCGAATTTAAACAATTGTAGTATGTATAAATATTGTTGCTTGGGTATGTGTTTATCATTCTGTAAAAGAAATGGAGGAAATCCGGTTGGAGCTTTGTTTTTTCCCCCCTTTTCTTCCCTCTATTGATAATAGTTTGGTTCAAACTATGTCTGGCGGTGATTAAGATGTACATTTTAAATTTCTAAGTTAGGACATACCAAAGGATGGGCATTTATTCCCTTTTTTTTTTAAAATAAGAATTTTTTTTTATTCATTTTGATATTCTATGGGGTGTTTATTCTTTTTAGCTTGTGCTTGCGATGCGGCTCTAGCTGGGAGAAGTGAAGGTGGTTGAGATGGTTAGATGCCTATTTATGGGCAATTCGGGACGGGTGGTTGCCCCCTCCGAGCAGGGGGTGAGTTCCCCTACTCAGCGCGATTGCCGCTTTATATGTTGGTTTGTTTTCTGGTTTTAGTTGTTTTTTATTTTTAATAATTTTGTATGTTTGTTAAATGTCGTGGTTTTTGTTTATGTAGTTTTTATATTTGGTGGACCATGCGACACGAAGGCTCAGCAATTTGTCATTCGGGTTCCTCCTCTCTGGAATTTAAATGTAATTGCAGAAGATTATGGCTAATGATTTGATTAACTGGTGTACCTGGAATATCAAGGGAAGTCACTCACCAATTGAGTCTTGAGTCTTAGAAAGGAGAAGGTGGATATTGCTTTGTTACAGGAGACACATTCGGATGACAAGGAGCATCTGAAATTACAGCAGAATGGCTTTGACCAAGTTTATTTTTCATCATTTAATACCAGAAGTAGGGGAGGGGCTATATTGGTTAGTAAAAGTCTCTCATTTAAATTGTTGAAATGTGTTAAAGACACATGCAGGAGGTTTGTAATTCTTAAAGCCTTGATAAATGGGGAAGAATATGGTATTTTAAAATGTTTATTGTCCCCCAGCTCATCCTCTTAAATTCTTTGTAGATGCTTTTCCTAAACTGATAAGTCTCAAGTCTTGGCACATCATTATAGGGGGAGATTTTAACTGCCTCATGGACCCCACAGTCGACAGGTTGCCTAAAGGTCCCTCGATACCCTCTGCACAAACTAAACAGTTATTGGGTTTGTGTGGGGAATGAGAGTTGGTGGACGTCTGAAGGTGTCTCCACCCTAAAGGTAGGGATTTCACGTTTTTCTCCAATCTGCATAGATGTCACACTAGGATTGATTTTTTTCTGACCCCTGCGGTAACCCTGCATTTGGTGGCATCCTGTACGATTGGTAATATTGCCATCTCTGATCACGCTCCAGTGTACCTCATGGTTAAAATTAAGGATGTTACAGTGGATTCAAGGTACTGATGAATGGACCCCTTTATTCTCATGGAGTATTTCTCCAGGGAATTTCGGGCATTCCGAGACATCAACATAGGCTCGGTTGATAGCTCATCTGTTCTCTGGGAAACTGCCAAAGCTTATGCCAGGGGGTTAGTTATTTCATATTCCACCAGTAGGAAGCGGCAAAAGGGTGAGCAGCAACGTCTCCTTGAA
Source organism: Chiloscyllium plagiosum (assembly GCF_037043375.1). NCBI lineage: Eukaryota > Metazoa > Chordata > Chondrichthyes > Orectolobiformes > Hemiscylliidae > Chiloscyllium > Chiloscyllium plagiosum. Next base: position 108,491,741 of record NW_028270142.1, read on the forward strand.
GCATGGTCGAAGGCAGCCGAGAAGGCCTATTTTGACAGACCCTCGTTGGTCAAACTACAGAGGATTATGGCACTGTGGTCTGCACTAAATTCCGTGCTCATGCAGATGGCAAAGAAGGAGCTGGCTTTTGCAAAGCAAAGGTTATACGAGCATGGTGACAAGCCAGGCAAATACTTAACATACCTTGCCAGAAAGAGAAGTGATAAACAAACCATTACAGCAATGAGGGAAGGGTCTGGGAACCTAACAGGTGATTCTAAAAAGATTAATGCGGTGTTCCAGAGATTCTATTCTAAGTTATATCAGTCTGAGAATTGTGAGGAGGAACAGGCCAAAATGGAATCATTTTTTAGAGATCTGAAGTTCCCGGGTGTGACTCCCAAACAACAGTCCTTTCTCAATGCCCCATAATCAGAGCAAGAAGTGCAGGAAGCTGTGAGGCAGCTTCAGAGTGGAAAGGCGCCCGGTCCTGACGGACTTCCCAGTGAATTATATAAGGAATTTATAAGTATACTGTCAGGCCCGATGCTGAATATGTTTAATGATTCATACAATCATGATTGTCTCCCACCATCTGAGAGGGGCCAATATTTCACTTATCCTTAAAAAAGGGAAAGATCCGTAAGACTGTGCTTCATACAGACCCATCTCGCTCTTAAATGTGGACTTTAAGATCCTCTCTAAGGCTCTCGCGTTAAGGCTGGAGACTGTGTTACCCTCTATTATTAAAGAGGATCAGGCGGCTTCATAAAGGGTCGCAGATCCTCCAATATTGTAAGGAGGCTGCTTAACCTAACTCAAGCATGCCAACATCAGTCAACACAGGGATTGGTGATTTCTTTAGATGCAGAGAAGGCATTTGACCGAGTTGAGTGGCCGTACCTTTTCGATACTCAAGACCGGTTTGGTCTCGGCCAAGTTTTCATCAGATGGGTAAAGGTTCTCTACAGTGTACCTCTCGCGGCGGTCACTACCAACGGGGTACGATCAAGCAATTTTAATATTTCCAGGAGCAGCCGGCAGGGCTGTCCCCTTTCACCATTACTTTTTACATTGGTGATTGAATCGTTGCCAGAGGCCATTCGGGGGGATCTCAATATATCAGCTTCAGAAGTGGGGTCAAAATTACATAAGATCTTGCTGTATGCAGACGATGTTCTAATTTTCTTGACAAATCCAGCAGTTGCAGTGCCTTGACTGACACAATGCATTCACACGGTTAGTGCTTTTTCAGGGTATAAGATTAATTTTGCTAAATCAGAGGCAATGCCTATGGGTGGTCTTACAAAAGAGTTGGCTCTTGAGTGACGATAGATTCCCATTTAGGTAGTCACGGGGGAGGGGGCGTGTTTGTGGATTTGGGCATATTCATTACTCCAGTTCTGGATTGGCTGTTCAAAGCCAATTTTACTCAATTATGTGAAAAAATTAAACAAGATTTCCAAAGATGGGAGGCACTTCCAGTCTCATGGTTGGGTCGGATAGCACTTATTAAGAGGAATATTCTCCCTTGTTTGCTATACCCGATACGGATGCATCCCCTGATTTTCAATAAATAAACACTCAAGAGACTGAATGGTTGGTTCAGCTCCTTTATCTGGCACCATAAACGGCCCCTCATTAAATTAGCCAAACTGCAGTTGCCTCACAGATGAGGGGGAGTAGACATTCCGGACATTAAAAATTACTAATTAAGCTCGCTTTTGACCGAAGGTGAGTGATTGGGATTGTGGGGACCCTCTTTCAATATGGCGAGATATCAAAGCCTCCCAGGCAAGTTGCCCCCTTACCAGTTTGCTGTTTTTGGACAAGGTGAGGACAGTTAGGGAATATTGCCATAACCCAAAAAGTCATCAACACTGTTAAAGCATGGAGGGCAATTTGGCGGAGGGAAGGTAATATTGGCAAAACATCTTTGTTTACACCTTTAGTCGATATGCCGGGTTTTCAACCGGGTATGATAAATTCAGGATTTAAACGTTGGGCACCCATACCTTGCATGGGCGATTTATTTGAGGGAGATGTAATGACGTCCTTCGATCAGTTCGTACAGAAGTACGAGTTACCTACCTCTTTCGTTTTTTTCAAGTTAGGGATTTTATTCAAACAAAAACCACCACACTTCTGACTGATCCCACAAATCTGACATAGAAAGAGGGGTACTAAGGACTAAGAATACACTGTCAGTATTTTATATCACCAATTGGGGGGTGCCACCTCAGATGAGTCTGATCGACTCTGCAAGACGTGGGAAAGAGAGCTGGGTGTTGAAGTTTCTTCAGAGGCATGGGAGGATATTTGAGAGAATGCAAGGAAGATATCAAATTTGCAATAGGACCCATGCTTTACAGTTGAAGATTCTCCACAGGGTCCACTTAGTCCCAGACTGTTTGTCAAAATTTAAACCAGGGGTATCTTCAGCATGTCCCAAGTGCAAGGTCTGCACGGACACTCTTACCCATTGTCTTTGGTCTTGTGACAGGCTTCAAACATACTGGAGTGCTGTGGTGGGTGCAATGGAGAGGATTTTAGGTGTGGGGTGGAGAAGGATCCTATTTCTCTCCTTTTGGGCCTACCAATTGTATTTTCAGCAGACGCGCATAAGAAAAAATCTTTCAGTATTCTTACATTCTGTGCAAGGAAGAATATCTTGCTAGGTTGGATATCCGAAAACCCTCCAGGGCTGTCGGATTGGCGGAAGATTGTTATGGAGCATATTCCCCTGGATTTTCTCACAAATATGGTACACCACAAAACTGAGAATTTTTACAAGACATGGCAACCCTTTCTGAAATACCTGGACACAGAATTATCTGCTACACTAACAAGGGTTTTTAATATAGCTGTAACGATTGTATTTCATGAGTCCAATATCCAGGGAGAAGAAACTGTGAATGTATGAGTGTTTTGTTTTGCTGGGCTGAGTTATTAGTATTTATTTGTTTGTTGTTAGGTATTTATTTGTTTAGTTAAATAGCTAGTTTAGGTTTTGTTTAATTTTATACTTCTCAATATATGTTTATACATTCGTATAGGAGGGTGGGTTGGGGAATTTTTTTTATTATTGGGTTTAGTTTTGTACAATTTTTGTACTGTTTGAATTGCATTGTTTTGTATTTGTTGTAATATTTAAAAATCTATTTTTTCTTAATAAAAATATATTATAATAAAAAACAAAAACGAGGTAAACTAAAACCACAACAGTTAACAAACTGACAAAGCTATCAAAGACTATATACAACAAAATCCAAAAAACAAATCAACGTATTAAGTGCCAATGGTGTTGAATTGGGGAACGCACCCCCTGGACAACGACACATCCCAAAACCCAACTTCCCATCTTGTTACCAATACTGCAGCCTAGGTATTTAAATACCTGAGCCAGGCATAAACTGCCCGTAAGTGGGCATCTCGCCATCCCAACCATTTTACGCCCCGCCCTCTTGATACACATACCACTCTTTGCATGAAAAAGCTGCCTCTTAGGTCCCTTTTATATCTTTTCCTCGCAATGTAAACCTATGCCCTCTCATTCTGAACACTCCCACCCCAGGGAAAAGACCTCGTCTGTTTATCCTATCCATACCCCTCATGGAGTTTATGAACCTCTATAAAGTCACCTCTCAGCCCTGTTGATCCAGGGAAAACAGCCCCAGCCTATTCAGCCTCTCCCTATAGCTCAAATCCTCCAACCCTGGCAAAATCCTTATAAATCTTTTCTGAACCCTTTCAAATTTCACAACATCTTTCCGATATGAAGGAGACCAGAATTGCTGGCAATATTCGAAAAGTGGCCCAACCAATGACTTGTACAACCGCAACATGACCTCCCAACTCCTGTACTCCATACTCTTGACCAATAAAGGAAAGTATACCAAATGCCTTCTTCACTTTTGTATTGACCTGCAACTCTACTGCAAGGAACTATGAACCTGCACTCCAAGGTTTCTTTGTTCAACACTCCCAGGACCTTACCATTAGGTGTATAAGTCCTGCTAGGATTTGCTTTCCCAAAATGCAGCACCTCGCATATATCTAAATTAAACTCCATCTGCCACTTCTCAGCCCACTGGCCCATCTGATCAAGACCCCATCGTAAGCTGAGGTAACCTTCTTCATTGTTCACCATACCTCCAAGTTTGGTGTCACCTGCAAACTTCTTAATTGTACCTCCTATGTTCACATCCAAATCATTTATATAAATGACTAAAAGTAGTGGACCCAGCACCGATCCTCATGGTACTCCACTGGTCACAGGCCTCCAGTCTGAAAAACAACCCTCCACCACCACCTTCTGTCTTCAACCTTTGAGCCAGTTCTGTATCCAAATGGCTAGTTCACCCTGTATTTCACAAGATCTAAGCTTGCTAACCAGTCTGCCGTGAGGAACCTTGTCAAATGCCTTCCTCAAGTTCATATAGATCACATCTACATTTCTGCCCTTATCAATCTTCTTTGTTAGTTCTTGAAAAAACTTAAATCAAGTTCAGAGTGATAACTGCAATTGGAAAGCACTAATCCGATTTGATAAAGCCAGTATGGGTTTATGAAAGCTGAACCTTATCCAACTACTGGAGTTTTTTTTGAGGACGTAACGAGTGGAGTTGATAACATACAGCTCGTCGATGAGGCAAGACTGGGCAGGATAGTCTTGTGCGTGAGAAGGATGCAGGGGGGCTTCAAAGTGATTTTGAAAAATGGAGTGAGCAGGCAGCATATGGCAGATACAGTACAATGCTGCGAAATGTGAAGTTATACTCTCTCTGTTTTCGCAACCAAGTGTATCATTTAAATGGCGATATGTTGGTAAATGAGGATGGACAAAAGGAATCTGGATGTTTTTGTACTCCAATCAGTGAAAGTAGACAGGCAGGTACAGTAAGTAATTAGGTAGGCAAATGGCACATTGGCCTTGATTACAGAAAGTAGGGAAAGTAGGGACCTTGTGAAATCAGGCCAAACCTAAAGCACTGTGTGCAGTTTTGGTCTCACTACCCAAGAAAGGTTATTCTTATCATAGATGGAGTTCAGCAGAAGTTCTGACGAGACGTTGGCTTGTTTGGGTCTGTATTCACTCAAATTTAGAAGGACAAGAGAGGACTTTGTTGAAAGTTAGTTTAAAATTCTGGACAGACTAGATGCAGGGAACCATGTTTTCCATGGTTCAAGATGTGACCGAGATGAGAAAAAAAGTTTTCAGTTAAAGGGAGTGAACGTGTAGAATTCTCTACTACAGAAGGCTGTGAGGGCAAAGTCACTGAATGTACTTGAGATAAAGTTAAAAATCACAACACCAGGTTCAAGTCCAACAGGTTTAATTGGAAGCACGAGCTCCTGGAGATGGTTGTGACAACCACCTGATGAAGGAGTGGCCCTCCGAAAGCTAGTGCTTCCAATTAAACCTGTTGGACTCGAACCTGGTGTTGTGTGATTTTTTAAACTTTGTACACCCCAGTCCAACACCGGCATCTCCAAATTATGTGTACTTGAGACAGTTCTTTTTAAAGATTTTAAAGGCATCAAGAGATATAGGGAGAAAGCAGGAATATGGCATTGAGAGAGAGGATCAAGCATGATCATAGTAAATAACAGAGCAGGCTTGAAGGGTTGAATGGCTGACTCCTGCTCCTAATTTCTATGTTGATATTATTTTTTTCCCCTGGCTGTATAATAACATATTATGATCTCAGGAGACAGGATAGGCCATTTCTGACATATACTGAGAAATTTCTTCACTCAAGGGATGTAAACTTGTGGAATTCTCGACCACAAAAGGCGATGGAGATTAAATCAATAAATAATAGGAAAATGACAGAACATTTTGAAAAGGTAAAGGTATCAAGAGAAATTTGAATGAGCCAAAGGGCATAGTCCTATTTTTTAAGATGTAACTACACTTGGTTGACTGCAGATAAAATTATTCTTTTGTCTGGTGCTAAAAAGCTCAAACTGTATTTTATGCCAAATCACCATCAACATATGGACAGAGGGGACTGGTGGCAATATGGACAGCAAGACAGATGTCAAGAAGTGGCTTTGCACAGCTGTTGATGCTACCACTTTCCGTGACTGGTGATATCAGTATCAGTGCTTGTGCAGGCTGTTCATGTTGACTTTAAAAGTTAATTAATGTGAAATTAATGAATCAGTTCCCTATGTTGCCTTCACCTTTCAATGGCAGGGCTCTTACTCAGCCTGTGCAACAAAATAGAATGCGCCCTATGTTTAATAAAAGGAGCTGTATGTGCAGACAGATGACAGCTTGTGTGTAGCGCTGGCATTGAGCATATGAATAGTGCAAGTTCAACATGGTGCTGCAGTGACTGGGATCCACCATTTCAACTGACTGAAAGAGGGTAATAAAGACAACAATGTGGGTGCAGAGGCTTCATGAACACTTAGTGGTGAGCTCAGGTCCCCTCAAAAGAAACCGCACACCTTGGTCAACCCCAAAATAGGGCAGTTGTTTCCATCGTTTATGACTGACATTGATATTATCTTTGCATGTGTAAAACCCTTGTACGTGGCATCTACACCATTTATCGGCTTAAAAAACAACAATGCAACATTTGGTTGATCAACATGATTAGCTGGTTGCCTGGAGAAGACAAAACAATTTTGAATTAGGCCAATTAGTTCAAATTACACCCCAAAAAATACAAAAATCCAATCAAGTTTGAATTTAGTATATTGACAACCTTTAAAGCCAATGACACAATCCGATGCTTCGGGAGTACCAGACTGGGGGAAAATAAAACAGTTGGGAGGAGAACTGCCAAGCCACCAGCACCTGCACACTGCCTGGAAAATAGCTCTCTTAAAAGGTACCTTTATCAATTAGTAATTTGTGAAGCAGAAATCCCTATGAAGAAGAAAAGAAAACAGAGGAAGACATCACGACAAGATTTGACATCTGGCTGGTTTTGAAAAGGTGAATTTTGGTAAATCTTAATTGGGGGTTTTATTGGCCTATTATTATAGAAGGGAATGTAAAAGATAGAATAGAGGAAGGAGTTGTAAGTAGTTGTTAGTTAATTACTCTCTGTGATACTTTAAGAAATAAAGTTGTTAATTTTTACTTTAAATAGTTCTTGGCCTCTCAAATTTTAACAGATTACTGTACGAGATAAATATTTTCGGTGTTGCTATTTTAAATTAAGTAGGATGGTTTACCCTGTGTCGTAACACAAGGCTATGGGCTGAAAAAAGGATTACATTAGTTTGGTAGTTGTTCTTGACACATGTGGACTCAATGGGACAAACAGCACTTTCTGTGCTTATTGTTCCCTGATTCTGAAGTGCTGAAGAGTTTGACTAGAATACCAAATACCATGGGCCAGGAGTAGGCAGGCAGGACTAGTTTAGTTTGGGAGTATATTCAGTATGGACTGGTTGGACCAAAGGGTCTGTTTCCATGCTCTATGATTCAATAAGTGCACAGAACCATTGTCGAAGTCAGTGTGAACAAAGATTTTGACCAAAGACACAGTAACTTACTCATTAATCTAACGGACTCATCTGTGGACATACCTGACCAAAACCCCTTCATTGATACGTTTCTGAACTCTTGACTCAGTCTACTCAGGATTGAGGTTGTACCGTGGATCTTCACATGACTGTACAGGTATATTGTAAATATTAAGATCTTTGGGAACATGGGATAGGATTTTCATGAAGTAGTGGGATTCAGAGTGCAGGATTACATCTGTTTCATCTTTTCTCTGGCATCACTCTGCTTCACCATCAAGGCATTTCGACTTCAAGCATTTTAAATGACTTGCAGCAAGCTCTTCTCAGTTATTTACAAGAATGCTGCTGTGCTTCATGGTGGGTGGGGCGAGAATGTCTTGGTAGCATTTGTTCGACTGTAATGTATGCCATAAAACATAAAATAGCAGAGGAGGTGCTTTTGAGCCATCCAAATATTGTCCAGTTCACTATCAGTAGCTGATGTGTAGGAATTCAACTTAAACACTTCTGAAATTGACTCAAGACCACAAGTGCTTGTCTAGTAGTCCTCTAATTTAATCCAGAGAATATGACATTGCTGAAAGAATTTCTCTTGCACTCTGAAGGGGCACTGACACACAGTCCAGGTCTCCCTGCAGTCCAAGAGTGTGGTAGTAACAACTGTTAGGGACATTAGGACTTTTGTATTTACTTATGGAATGTTTATTCTCAAACACCGAGAGTAATGGAGATGTATAGCACGGAAACAGACCCTTTGGTTTAACCCGTCCATGCCGACCAGATATCCCAACCCAATCTAGTCCTACCTGCCAGCACCTGGTCCATATCCCTCCAAACCCTGACTATTCATACACCCATCCAAATGCGTCTTAAATGTTGCAATTGTACGAGCCACCACGTCCTCTGGCAGCTCATTCCATACACATACATAGAACATAGAAGAATACAGCGCAGTACTGGCCCTTTGGCCCTCGATGTTGCGCCGATCCAAGCCCACCTAACCTACACTAGCCCACTATCCTCCATATGCCAATCCAATGCCCGCTTAAATGCCCATGAGGGAGAGTCCACCACTGCTACTGGCAGGGCATTCCATGAACTCACGACTCGCTGAGTAAAGAATCTACCCCTAACATCTGTCCTATACCTACCCCCCTTAATTTAAAGCTCTGCCCCCTTGTAATAGCTGACTCCATACGTGGAAAAGGGTTCTCACAGTCAACCCTATCTAAACCCCTAATCATCTTGTACACCTCTATCAAGTCACCCCAAAACCTTCTTTTCTCCAATGAAAACAACCCCAAGTGCCTCAGCCTTTCCTCATACAATCTTCCTACCATACCAGACAACATCCTGGTAAACCCCCTCTGCACCCATTCCAGTGCCTCCACATCCTTCCTATAGTATGGCGACCAAAACTGCACACAATACTCCAGATGCGGCCGCACCAGAGTCTTATACAACTGCAACATGACCTCAGGACTCCAGAACTCAATTCCTCTACCAATAAAAGCCAGTACGCCATATGCCTTCTTCACCGCACTATTTACCTGGGTGGCAACTTTCAAAGATCTGTGTACATGGACACAGAGATCCCTTTGCTCATCCACACTACCAAGTATCCGACCATGAGCCCAGTACCCAGTCTTTTTGTTACTCTTACCAAAGTGAATCACCTCACACTTAGCTACATTGAACTCCATTTGCCACCTTTCTGCCCAGTTCAGCAGCTTATCTATATCCCGCTGTAACCTGCCACATCCTTCCTCACTGTCAACAACTCCTCCGACAACCCTCTGCATGAACAAATTTCCCCTTAGTTATCTTTTATATCTTTCCCCTCTCACCCTAAACCTATGCTCAAGTGAGTAGTTAATTGAAAGCATCCACAATAGATTAGTAGTTTAAATATGACTTTTTACTGAGGATTATTAATACCAATACACCAAATTTATAGTGACAGTTGCACTTCAGTTGATTAGTCATAATGGCTGATCATTCAACTCAAAGGCCTGTTCCTGCTTCCCCCACCTTCCCAATATCCTTTGATCCCTCTAGCTCCAAGTGTTATATCCAACTCCTTCTGAAATCATATAATGCTTTGGTTTCAACTTCTTTCTGTGGTATCAAATTCCACAGGCTCACCACTCTCTGGGTGAAAGCAAAATTATCTTCATCTTCGTCCTGAATCCGTATATTGAAACTAAAAGTTGGATTTTATAGGCAATTATTTTATAGGCTTCAAGCAATCTCCTGTGTTTGCAATGTCCAGTAATTCTACAGTTCAGACGACTTGAATCTTGATGTGCTGCTATGACTGGTTGAGTAAATAATGCAAATGCTTGTGTAACTCAAAGGCCCAAGTAAATCTTTTTCAATGTAAGCAATCCTCTCCTCATGTAACACCATTTCTCAATGGGGAAGAAAGGGTACAAAGTTCATAGATAATAAATAATGCCAATTGCTCACAGTACTCATCACTTGATTTCACCACTTTTGTCCGGACAAGGAAGAAGCAGACTTAAAGCAAACAAGTGGGCGGCACGGTGGCTAGCACTGCTGCCTCACAGCGCCAGAGACCCGGGTTCAATTCCCGACTCAGGCGACTGACTGTGTGGAGTTTGCACATTCTCCCCGTGTCTGCGTGGATTTCCTCCGGGTGTCAGAATCAGAATGTTCTCCAACATATTTTGGTTGTAGGAATGATGGTGCAGAACATTTCTGAAATGGAAAGTTATTGGAAATTGGTGCCCCAAGGGAACTAGATGCCCTTGTTTAAAAGTTACTGCAGCATTGCTTGAGACATGAACAATACAGATCTACTTCAGAGGGGAGGTGTGAGTGGCTACACTTGACATTAAAGCTGCATTTGATACAGGAAGAAGCTTTAGCCAAACTATCGTCAATGGTAATTCGGGAGAAAACTGCCTGCGAGCTGGAGTCATGCCCCGAACAAAGGAAAGTGGTCATAGTTCTGGAGATCAACCATTTATGCTCCAGGATATCACTGCAGGAATTCATCAGGTCAGTGTCCTGGGCCAACCATCTTCAGATGCTTTTATCAATGACGTTCCAAACATGATAAGGTCATGTGAGATAATTCCTGATGATTGTGCAACGTGCAGCATCATTTGTGACTCCTCATACACTGAAGCAGTCTCTGCCTAACAAGCAGCAAGTACTGTTGCCGCCACATCTGGATGGTTATTGCTGAACATAAAGTGAAAAAAACTATCCACTTCTCCTTGACATTCAAAACCATCACTGAATTCCCCGAACAACATTTTAGGGATCACCAGTAACAAGAAATTGAACTGGAGTAGCTATATAAATACTGTGGCTACAAGTGAAGGTCAGAGTTTTTACACCCTGCAGCAAGTAGCTCACCTATTCACGAAAGCCTGTCTAGTGAAAACAAGGCTGACCTTAGGAAGTCAGAGTCGTACAGCATGGAAACAGACCCTTCGAACCATCCTGTGCCGACCAAAATCCCAAACTAAACTTGTCCGACCTGCCTACCCTTGGCCCATTTCCCTCCAAACATTTGCTATTCATGTCCTTATCCAAATGTCTTTTGAACATTGCAATAGTACCAATTCCTCTTCCAGTTCATTCCACACATAAACCACCCTGTTAAAAAAAAATTGCCCCTCATGTGTTTTTTAAATCTTCTCTCACCTTAAAAATATGCCCTCTCAGCTTGAAATCCCCCACCCTCAGGAAAAGACACCTGCTAGTCATCTTATTGAAACTCTTCACGATTAAAAAAAACCTCTAAATCCATGCAGTGGCGAGAGAAAAATCAGAGTCGAAAGGGGTGATTCAACCTACTGTGCCTTCACCAGTACTATTAGCAAGTGCCCATCTGGTGTTTTTCCCCATACCTCTGCACACCATTTCAGTTCAAAAAACATCTAATGCTCTCTTGAATGCCTCAATTAAACTGCCTCCATCAAATTTCCAGATAGTATATTCCATATGCTAACAAACATATGAAAATTGTTTTGCTTCATTGCCTTTGGACATCACTTGAAATCCATGCCCTCTTGTTTTTGTTTTTTTTCCCAATAGGAAACAACTTCACCGTACTACTTGTTCCAGCCTCATGTTTTTTTTCAGAGCATCAACCAGATCTCTCATCAGCTTTCTTCAAGGGAAAACAGTCTCAACTTCTTTGATCTCTCCTTACAGCTGAAATTTCTCATATCTGGATCCATTCTTGTAAATCGGTTCTGCATTCTCTCCAATGTACTTGCATCTTTCTTACACAGTGGCACCCACAACTGTAAACAATACTCTAGCTGCGGTCTAACAAAGTATATTAGATAAGTTTAATGACACTTCTTTGTACCCATAATCGATGCTCGTGTTACAAAGTTGAGAACACTAGGCTTCAATTATTGCGCGCTTGACCTGCCCTGCCACCTTCAATGAGCTGTGCACAAAATCTCCAGTTCCCTCTCCTCCTGCGCCTCGAGAATTGTATCCTTATTTTATATTGCCTTTCATTGTTGTTCTGACCAAAGTGCATCACATCATAGTTTGCTGAACTGAACCTCATCTGTCATGTATGTGCCCACTTGAGTGTCCTTTTAGAGCTCCACATTATTCTCTTCACAGTTTACCTGCAAACCTGGACACTGTCCCGACACAGCAAGATCCAATGAAGGCGTTTGGTATGTTTTCCTTTACTGGTCAGAGTATTGAGTACAGGAGTTGGGTGGTCATGTTGCAACTGTATAGGACATTGGTTAGGCTACTGTTTGAATATTGCGTGCAATTCTGGTCTCCTTCCTATCAGAAAGATGTTGTGAAACTTGAAAAGTTCAGAAAAGATTTACAAGATGTTGCCAGGGTTGGAGGATTTGAGCTATAAAGGAGAGGCTAAACAGGCTGGAGCTGTTTTCCCTGGAGCGTCGGAGGCTGAGGGGTGACCTTATAGAGGTTTACAAAATTATGAGGGGCATGGATAGGGTTAATAGGCAAAGTCTTTTCCCTGGGGTTGGGGAGTCCGGAACTAGAGGGCATAGGTGTAGGGTTCGGGGGGGAAAAAGATATGCAGGTATATGGGCTGGGTGCTGGCAGGAGGGACGAGATGGGGTTGGATATCTGGTCGGCATGGACAGGTTGGACTGAAGGCTGGACATCTCTATGACTCTATTTATCTTGATCAGGAAACATAATGGGTCCTGTTGGATTTGCTCATTGCTGAAGAGAAATTCCTGCTGTTACATACTATTCCAGGATACGTTCATGCATAAGTGCAAATAACTAATAAACATACATTAAGGAATTTAGTTGAAATCCTTTAGACAAATGATTGTAAATCATAGAGATAAGCCCCCATCCCATCAGCACAGGGGAATGAAGGACAAACAGTGGATTACCAAGAACAAATGACATAACTAGAGTATAAACAGATAATCTCGTGATTGGACACCGGAAAATAGATAGCATCGTAAGGGGCCATTTGTAAAACATTACATCATTATTTATTTTCCCCAAGATAATAATAATCGCAGCTTCACAAGATAACAAACAGCAGGCAAATGTGTGGGGAGGGATATAACAGGAAGAGGGGAGGTGGCAAACACAAATGTCAATGTTGCACGTAAACAGTGCAATGCGGAGTGTATAATATCCTGTACTTTATTGGGGGAGGGAGGAGTGTCTTGAAATCTGTTTCCAGTGACTTCTTCTCGGAAGGAGCTTTGAATAAAGATCAATTTGTGCTGCTGAACACAAGACTGAAGACTTCTTTTTGAAACCTCTCTCCAACAGGTCCCCATACCAACAGCTGGAGAACTCGATAACAAACCTCCAGTGGTTCCAAGGAAAACAGTTGCAGTCTTCAGCCAATTCTATTCACTCCACATGATATCAAGAAATGGTTGGAGTCACTTGAGACTGCAATGGTTGTGGGCCCTGACAACCTCTGACACGAAGATCTGTGCTCTAGAACTTCCCTACCCATAATCAAGCTGTTCCAGTAGAGCTACAACACTGGCATCTACCTGACAATATGATAATTACTCAGGTATGTCCTGCACACAAAAAAGCAGGACGAATCCAACTCAGTCAATTACTGCCCAACAGTCTACTCTCAATCATCAGTTAAGTGATGAAACATGTCATCAACAATACGAACAAACAATATCTGCTTATTAGCAAGTTGGTCACTGACATCCAGTTTGGGTTCTGCCAGTGTCACTCAGCTCCTGACCTCATTACAGACTTAGTTCAAACAGGCAAAACTGATGAATTCCGGAGGTGAGGCAGAAGCGACAGTCTTTGACATCAAGTTCACATTTGACAGTGTTGTATCAAGGAAATAAAGCAAAACCGGAATCAACGGGAATTAGAGAAAAGCTTCTGCTGATTAGAGTCATAACTGGCACATCGAAAGATAGTTGCAGTTGTTGGTGGTAAGCTCCAGGGAATCTCTGCAAGAGTTCTTCTGGGTAGCATCCTCGGCCCAAGCACTTCATTTA